>NC_052330.1:25010940-25286236 GCF_016432855.1 Salvelinus namaycush | reverse complement strand
GAGAAAAACAGCCCAAGCGTCAGTGCAACATATCCTTGTTTTCTTTTTTGATATAATATATATATAGATATATATATATACACTACACCCCCTATAATATATATACATTACATATATATATATATATATGTAATATATATATATATATATAATATATATATAAGTATATAATATATATTATATGATATATATATATATATATATATATCGAATACATTACATATATATTATATATATAAGTGTATATATATATATATATTATATATAATATACAATATATAATATATATGTTAATTATTATATATATATATGTAATGTATATATATATAATAATATATTATAATTAATATATATTATATATAGTAATGTATATATATATATATATATATATATATGTGTATATAGTATTATATATATATATGTTATTACGTATATATATATATGTGTGTGTATATACGTATATATATGTGTGTGTGTATATACGTATGTGTATATATATATGTATATATATACATATATATATTACTATATATAATACATAAATATAGACATATATATATATACGTATATATATAAATATATATATATATATACATATATGTATATATACATATACGTAATATATATACAATATAGATATATACATATATGTATATATACATATATGTATATATAACACATATACATATATGTAATATATATACATATATATATATATATACATATAGTATATATACACTATAACATATATATATATATATATTATATATACACATATATATACACACACATATATATACACACATATATACACTTCCATTCAAAAGTTCGGGGTCACAGAAATGTCCAGAAATACAGTGTAGACATTGTTGATGTTGTAAATGACTATTGTAGCTGAAAACGGCTGATTTTTTAATGGAATATCTACATAGGCGTACAGAGGCCCGTTATCAGCAACCATCACTCCTATGTTCCAATGGCATGTTGTGTTAGCTAATCCAAGTGTATCATTTTAAAAAGGCTAATTGATCATTAGAAAACCCTTTTGCAATCATTTTAGCACAGCTGAAAATTGTTGTTCTAATTAAAGAAGCAATAAAAACTGGCCTTCTTTAGACTAGTTGAGTATATCACTGGTGTGCGTGTGTGCACTGCATCTGTTAGACAAAATCCACTTCAGTCAACGTGAAGGACGCTGTGTTTCTATCTGTAAGACAGGACCCAGTCCATAGCGTTCCATGTAAATGTACCCCATCGGCCCAAAATAAACGACAGTTTAGGCTACCAATGGGGTCAGTGCAACCTGGAATCTTTGGGTAGTCCTCATCTTAACCCTCATCTTAACCCTCATCTTAACCCTCATCTTAACCCTTATCTTAACTTCTTGCGGATCAGTGGGATGCTAGCGTCCCATCTCGACAACTTTCTGTGAAGTTGCAGAGCGCCAAATTCAAATGACAGAAATAGTAATATTTAACGTTAATGAAAATACAAGTGTCATACATCAGTTAAAAGCTTAACTTCTTGTTAATCCAGCCGCTGTGTCAGGTTTCAAAAAGGCTTTACAGCGAAAGCACACCATGCGATTATCTGAGGACAGCGCCCAGCACACAAAAGCATTAAAAATATTTTCCAACCAGGCAGATGCGCCACGAAAGTTAGAAATAGCGATAAAATAAATCACTTACCTTTGAAAATCTTCTTCTGTTGGTACTCCAAAAGGTCCCAGCTACATCACAAATGGTTGTTTTGTTTGATTAAGTATCGCCAAAAACTCAGTTTAGCTGGCGTGCTTCATTCAATAATCTACCGGTTTCCCTCCTTCAAAATGCATACAAAATGAATCCCAAACGTTACCAATAAACTTCTCCAAACAAGTCAAACAATGTTTATAATCAAACCTCAGGTACTCTAATACGTAAGTAAACGATCAAATTTAAGACGGAGAATCGTTATTGTCATTACCGGAGATAAACAAAGTACGCGCATTCACTAGAACGCGTAACAAACACTACAGCCAAAATGGGAGCTACTTAGGAAAAACCACAAATTCTAGCTCATTTTTCCAAAAACAAGCCTGAAACTCTTTCTAAAGACTGTTGACATCTAGTGGAAGCCCTAGGAACTGCAATCTGGGAGGTTTTCCCTTCATATTAAAAATGACAGCCATAGGAATCAATGGTGGGCTGATTTTTTTTTCTTCTTCTGGATGGTTTGTCCTCGGGTTTTTGCCTGCCATATCAGTTCTGTTATACTCACAGACATTATTTTAACAGTTGTAGAAACTGTAGAGTGTTTTCTATCAAAATCTACCAATTATCTGCATATCCTAGCTTCTGGGCCTGAGTAACAGGCAGTTTACTATGGGCACGCTTGTCATCCAGATGTCAAAATACTGCCCCCTAGCCTAAAGAGGTTAGCCCTTGCCTTAGCCCTTTAAAGTTTCAACTTCAATTGGGTAGGGACGTCCCAAGGATCCTAGGGAGCACATACCCTACCAATAGTGACAATGGCTCTATTCCAATATGCACACTAGCGTACCACTTATTGTGATGCAGTGAAAACCCCAACAGGTTTGACTTAGTGTTTATCATATCTATGGCATCATTTAAAGTCTGTTTGATTGATCTGGATTCATTTAGATAAAAACAGAGATTTTACTTCTGTTGTAGTTGAATGAACATTATATTGTTTTCCACCCCCAGTTATCAAAGGTTGATGAGCAGTAGTGTTGTGGTGTGGTGACTTACTGTGAGACTACTTGATGCCGAATGGAAAATAATCATTTCACTCGCATTAATCTTTGAAACCCAGAATCAAAAACCTTGTGTAATTGTATCAAATGCTCGATTAGGTTCTGGGGGGAGATGCATGAGAAGATACTAACGAGACTAGTGAAGTCTCCTTACCCTTACATGGAAAATCTTAGTGAAAGCCCTTCCCCTTCCGAAAACATTCAGCTTTAAATCATTGCATGAAATTCCCTCCCCCACTTTAAGCACCACCATCACCCAATGTCCAAATAACCAGCGAAGGAAAACTAAAGCGCCGGAACTACTGTTGCTTGTTAGTTGTCGCATCCCATACTCTTTTGACAGACGTTACGATACCATTTCTGTTACGTTGTCTGTCCACCAGGGATTAGATCCTCATCAAATCAGCATTTGCTTCTATTCTCAGACTATTTTGTTTGCTAAATGGCTTTTCCGGGAATCCAGATTTAGGAATTAGCTTAAACTTCCTGCGAATGTCAAACTACAGTCTCTCATCCTGAGACACAATGGGAATAGTGAGCTGTAAGCTCTGGTCTTGTACCTGCTGTGGAAATCCCCATTTGTTCCACAGTATTTAACTCACAGTGCCTCGCTGTAGCGCCTCACTTGGCATAACAGCTTGCTGAGGCGAATGGGAGCGCGTCGTGTTTTAGGCAAATCGTATAAATGTAGGCAGCCCACACAGAGCACAGCAGCCTCTCCCATCATATAACCTCACTGAGGGGAATGAGAGATCATATGTGAGACGAATGGAAGCTGATTGATGCTGGTCTTTGTACTTACAACTGTGTTCATTATGTCCTTTTGGCATTAATGTATGTAATGCAGAGTCAGAGGTCTGCACAAAGGCAGAAAAGTATTAGGCAACGAATGTCATCAGAAAACCTTCTTGGAGCATCAACAACCGAGCTGAGCGGTTGGCTTACATTTTCGCCTGTGGAGTCTTAATAGCCGTCTGTGTGTCCCACTGTGAGCTGCCCAGTGTATGATAATGGCACACTGCTCAGGCCATCTAGCATCCAGCCTGATCTCTATCAGTCAGATCACTTCTCTGCCTTATATTTCTGTTGGGGGGTAACACTGACCACCTCCTTCAGTGCTAGCCATGGCTGTCCATCCTGGGGTGCTAGAATTACTCACAGTGCTGTTTGTGTGTGTGTAAGAGAGACCCTGACATGGTCAGCAGTGTTGTCTGCTGGTCTCAGAGTGGGGTATCTCTGTCCTTTTGAGAGGAGGACCCCTAAGGAACTGTCGTCTCTGGTCATTTAGAGAGCATTCATTCCTTTGGGATTCGTGTGTCTGTGTGTGTGTGTAACCTAGGCCTACTGATTGAGTTGTTCCTCTGAGTTTGCTGTGAAGCCTGATGACCTGTTGTGTTGTGGCCAGAGAATATTTCAGTGGTCAGTCAATTGTGTCCCAGTGACCAGTAAGGCTGGCAGGAAGAGGAGCAGAGTGGTGCCCTGCTGCTAAGTTGGCCAAGACGCACCGGCTGGATGGATCACTGAGGCTGCCCACCAGAATCCTGTCCTCATGTTTCTCTGTGCCAGGGGCTTTGCTGGACCGGCTCTCTAAGCATTATCCACAGTGTGTGTGGGTGTCCCCGTCTGTGTCTGTGTGTGGGTGTCCCCGTCTGTGTCTGTGTGTGGGTGTCCCCGTCTGTGTGTGTGTGTGGGTGTCCCCGTCTGTGTGTGTGTGTGTGTGGGTGTCCCCGTCTGTGTGTGTGTGTGTGTGGGTGTCCCCGTCTGTGTCTGTGTGTGGGTGTCCCCGTCTGTGTGTGTGTGTGGGTGTCCCCGTCTGTGTCTGTGTGTGGGTGTCCCCGTCTGTGTGTGTGTGTGGGTGTCCCCGTCTGTGTGTGTGTGTGGGTGTCCCCGTCTGTGTGTGTGTGTGTGTGGGTGTCCCCGTCTGTGTGTGTGTGTGTGTGTGTGTGTGGGTGTCCCAGTCTGTGTGTGTGTGGGTGTCCCAGTCTGTGTGTGTGTGTGTGTGTGGGGGGGTCCCCGTCTGTGTGTGTGTGTGTGTGTGTGTGTGTGTGTGTCCCCCTCTGTGTGTGTGTGTGGGTGGGTCTGTCGGTGTGTGTGTGTTCCTGTCGGAGTGTGTGGGTGGGTCCGTCTGTGTTGGTGTCCGTCCGTTGAACACTACAATGTTAGACCACAAATATCCTCGCAACACAAGGTATGGAACATCTGCCTCTGACCTAATTTATAGCAACCACATGCACGCAGACACACGTGGATCAGTAGCAGAAGTTCCCCTTTGGAAGGATTAGACACATTAATGCAGGGCAGATTAATGTTGGCCTATCAGGAGCGTGCATGTGGGCACGCTGTGTGCGTGAAAACGGGGCGTGAGTGAGTGTGTGCGTGTGAGAGAGGGAGAGAAAGAGAGAGAGAGAGAGAGAGAGCACAGCGTGACTGATCTCCTTTATATCCAGGACTATGGATGGGATTATCTATTGATCGGCTCGTTTCATTATCAGCGGCTGCTGACACGTGAGGTGACAAACTGCTGTGTGACACTGAGGGTGTTCCTCAAAATGCATACTACCGTGCTCCAAGCATGCAAATTGGCACACAGGAGTGTCGGAGTCCAAATCAAAGTATGTGAAACGGAGCACCGAGGGCACTTCTCAAATGTGTACTTCGTTTGTACATATTTTTAAACATGGATCGATGCAAGCTTCAACGGAACGTAAAGAATTTCTTGAAATCAATGGCGGCCATTATTTGAGCTGAAGCGAGAGAAAATACTCAGACTAAGGAATTAAATGTTGCTTATTCACATCTCATATGTTGCCTGACTACAATATTTAATCTTGATACGTTAATAAATACATGCTGTATTCATTTTGGCATGTTTATCTGCCTACGTACCGTAGATCGCAAGCCCATAACCAGTTAGCCCTATTGACTTATTAACTACTAGTACTGTTAGCTAGCCAGATGGCCCAAAATAATTGTTAGCTAGCTACCCACAAGAAATTGACATCTATCTCGCATAATATTCGTTTTAGGTCATTTTTGGCTCTTAAACTAGCTGGCTAGCTAGATTATTACGATTCACATATCTAGCTGATAATTCTGAATTAAAACATTTGCATTGTGTATTTCTTTGAAGAAGGTTCAGTGAAAGCGAGGCGAAGTGTGAGGTAATACAGTAGGGGGAGTGTGAGTGCTTCTCAAATGTATTGTTTTAAGCATTCTCCACACTCTCGTCCTAACAAGAACACACTCAAGAGAACGTGGTCGGAGAAAGCACTCAGAGCATGAGTGTGTGTGGAGCACAGTAGTATGCATATTGAGAAACACCCACAGACTATGCATCGCGCTGAGACCCTGGGGCTTCTCTCTCTCTCTCTCTCCAACCCAACCAAACAGTAGAGCTTGATAAAACCATAAATTCACCAGTAGACACAATTGCACACTATGCTGCCATATACATGCGAAAGACTGCTTGTACCTCAGTAGCTCCAACTCACAGCTAGGGTGGCAGTCTTAAAGATGGCTGCCTTGCAGTGCCCTGACCCCAGATGGTGAGAACACAGTGGATCAATGGTTCAATAATGGAACACGATGGCGGCTGAGCTCCAGTCCATTTCAATGGAGCTGCCTGTCTAGGGTCTGCTGTGAATGGAGCTGGATCTGTGTGTGTGTGTGTGTGCGCGCCCGTGCTTGCGTTTTGTGCATGTGCTCGGGCGATAGAGACTGTGTGTGTGGGTGTTAGGAACAGGTGGTTTCTTGCTTGTCTGGCACACACACAGCATCTCTTCTTCCTGGCTCCAGGCCTTTAATAATATTCCCAGCATGAGGCAGGCGACGGTCCTCAAAGTCCCGTACACTACTTAGACACCACAGAGGGGCTTTAGAGACGCACACGCTACCGGGAGAGTGTGACACAGGGAAAACGTGGCGACGGAGAACGTGACCGGGAAGATTTTAATTTACCAGCCATTTGAGAACTTTACCGGACCCTTATTCATTGTGTTACTCTCTGAGAGATGTACCCGACCCCTATTCATTGGGTTACTCTCTGAGAGATGTACCGGACCCCTATTCATTGGGTTACTCTCTGAGAGATGTACCCGACCCCTATTCATTGTGTTACTCTCTGAGAGATGTACCGGACCCCTATTCATTGGGTTACTCTGAGAGATGTACCCGACCCCTATTCATTGGGTTACTCTCTGAGAGATGTACCCGACCCCTATTCATTGGGTTACTCTCTGAGAGATGTACCCGACCCCTATTCATTGAGTGCATAAGCCATTAGGGTGCCTACTGTGTTCAGAATGACAGAAATCACTTAGATTATGGCAATGCATCTCAAACATTTGCCAATACGCAATTCATGGGAGAACACCATTCTAAACAGAGCACCTGAAATAAATAACACCATTCTAAACAGAGCACCTGAAATAAATAACACCATTCTAAACAGAGCACCTGAAATAAATAACACCATTCTAAACAGAGCACCTGGGATAAATAACACCATTCTAAACAGAGCACCTGGGATAAATAACACCATTCTAAACAGAGCACCTGGGATAAATAACACCATTCTAAACAGAGCACCTGGGATAAATAACACCATTCTAAACAGAGCACCTGGGATAAATAACACCATTCTAAACAGCGCACCTGGGATAAATAACACCTGGTTGCGGCTCCATATGTTAAACTTCGAGGGGGAATCTAAAGATGCAGCAACTAGGATGGGTTCATAATATGACTAGGATTGTGCCTTTGGCTGCAGGACAATGAAAAAAAGTTTAAAGGAAATCCAATAGAACAAGAGAGAAATGGCATAGCGGTGGGTCCAGTAGGGAAGTAAATGGAATTACATTTGCCAAAATTAGATAATTACTCCTGTCTATACAGAAATATAATCATTCAATATACTTCACCAGAAAGCAAGACTTATCCACAGAGGAATCGAGGATCATTAACTTCTTTAAAGAAATAGCTGTGGATTGTTTCAAGAGAAGAAGAAGGGAAGGGGTGGGGTGCGAATATATAGGCACATCTCTCCAGAATGGCCTCGGCTGTCTCTCTCCAGAATGGCCTCGGCTGTCTCTCTCCAGAATGGCCTCGGCTGTCTCTCTCCAGAATGGCCTCGGCTGTCTCTCTCCAGAATGGCCTCGGCTGTCAGTCATTTACCGTTCTAATTCTCGGAGGGGAGACGTTTGCAGAGTTAGAATTGTTGTGCAATGAATGGGCTTGTAAAAGCCCAAGTTTTACTCCAGCAGCACCCAGCTGAGGCTCTGCAGGAGAAATCCTGCTCAGAATAGGCTCTGTATGCTGTGCGCGTGTGATAGTTGTGTTGAATGAATAAGATGCATGATGACTAATGAAAATACACAGGCCAATTTAATTCCCTTAAATTATGCAAATTAACCCATAGACTGATAATCATGACGGTCAAATGTATTTACAACATCTGGTATTTCCATCAATGAATAAAAAGCATTATTTTGCAATGGGATTTTTTTCTCCCGGTCATTTTGGCAGACAACAATTTTATTTATTGTCTTTTCATTTATTTGGGGTGTGCCAAAAGCTTCAGTGCTAGGTATGCATTGCTTGGGAGCGTAGTACCTGGTAGGGGGTCCGTGTGGAGTCTTTTGGCAAGCGGAGGAGCAGGCGGTGTGGGAAACTGACCAACTCTTGTCCCAAATGATTACTTTAGAAACGTGGTTGTTATATAGCCGGGCAACCAGGTATCAGATGGGTGGTTGTGCAATTGGACAAGATGATTGGTAGCATGTCTTGTAAAGAAAAAAAAAAAGGTTATTCAATCCAATACACTTCTACATTGCATCAACCAATGTCCAGAATAACACAGGCTGAGGGTAGGAGTGTTTGTATGTCTGTGATATTCTTTCAGTGAGTACAGACGGTAGGTAGCTCTTCATATTCCTGACACCAAATGAATCATGCATGCGTTGGCACTCTTAATTATTACTAAGTGCTGTGCTATTCCAAGCAGAGGATCCCTCTATCCCTCCCTCCTTCTATCCCTCCCTCTATCCCTCCCTCCTTCTATCCCTCCCTCTACCCCTCCCTCACACTATCCCTCCCTCTATCCCTCCCTCCCTCTATCCCTCCCTCACACTATCCCTCCCTCCTATCCCTCCCTACTTCCTATCCCTCCCTCCTATCCCTCCCTCCTATCCCTCCCTCCCTCCTTCTATCCCTCCCTCCTATCCCTCCCTCCTTCTATCCCTCCCTCCTATCCCTCCCTCTATCCCTCCCCTATCCCTCCCTCCTTCTATCCCTCCTCACACTATCCCTCCCTCACACTATCCCTCCCTCTATCCCTCTATCCCTCCCTCTATCCCTCCCTCTATCAATCTATCCCTCCCTCCTTCTATCCCTCCCTCCCTCTATCCCTCCCTCCTTCTATCCCTCCCTCCCTCTATCCCTCCCTCCTTCTATCCCTCCCTCACACTCTCCCTCCCTCTATCCCTCTCTCCTTCTATCCCTCCCTCTATCCCTCCCTCACACTATCCCTCCCTCCTTCTATCCCTCCCTCACACTATCCCTCCCTCCTTCTATCCCTCCCTCTATCCCTCCCTCACACTATCCCTCCCTCTATCCCTCTATCCCTCCCTCACACTATCCCTCCCTCTATCCCTCTATCCCTCCCTCACACTATCCCTCCCTCTATCCCTCTATCCCTCCCTCACACTATCCCTCCCTCTATCCCTCTATCCCTCCCTCACACTATCCCTCCCTCTATCCCTCTATCCCTCCCTCACACTATCCCTCCCTCTATCCCTCCCTCCTTCTATCCCTCACTCACACTATCCCTCCCTCTATCCCTCCCTCACACTATCCCTCCCTCTATCCCTCCCTCCTTCTATCCCTCCCTCCTTCTATCCCTCCCTCTATCCCTCCCTCCCTCTATCCCTCCCTCCTTCTCTTCCTCCCTCCTTCTATCCCTCCCTCCTTCTATCCCTCCCTCCTTCTATCCCTCCCTCACACTATCCCTCCTTCTATCCCTCCCTCCTTCTATCCCTCCCTCACACTATCCCTCCCTCTATCCCTCTATCCCTCCCTCTATCCGTCCTTTCATCTCTCCCTCTATCCATCCCTCCCTCCTCCCCTCCCTCTATCCCTCCCTCCATCCCTCCATGTCTCCATCCTTTCATCTCTCATCCCACTATCCCTCCCTCCATCCCTCTATCCATCCCTCCCTCCCTCTATCCATCCATCCATCCCTCTATCCATCCATCCATCCATCCTTCATATCCTCCCTCCCTCTTATCCTCCCTCTCTCTATCCCTCCCTCTATCCCTCTATCCATTCCTCTATCCCTCCCTCCTTCTATCCCTCCTTCTATCCCTCCCTCTGCCCCCTCATCCCTCTATCCATGCCTCCCTCTATCCCTCCTTTTATGCATCCCTCTATCCCTCCTTTTATGCATCCCTCTATCCCTCCTTTTATGCATCCCTCTATCCCTCCTTTTATGCCTCCCTCAACCATGCCTCCCTCTATCCCTCCTTTTATGCATCCCTCTATCCCTCCTTTTATGCATCCCTCTATCCCTCCTTTTATGCCTCCCTCTATCCCTCCTTTTATGCCTCCCTCTATCCCTCCTTTTATGCATCCCTCTATCCCTCCTTTTATGCCTCCCTCTATCCCTCCTTTTATGCCTCCCTCTATCCCTCCTTTTATGCCTCCCTCTATCCCTCCTTTTATGCCTCCCTCTATCCCTCCTTTTATGCCTCCCTCCATCCATCCATCTATGCCTCCCTCTCCATCCTTTCATCCCTCCATCCCACTATCCACCCTTTCCTCTATCCATCCCTTCCTCTAGCCCTCCCTTCCTCTAGCCCTCCCTTCCTCTAGCCCTCCCTTCCTCTATCCATCCCTTCCTCTAGCCCTCCCTCTATCTATCCATTCCTTCCTCTAGCCCTCCCTCCCTTCCTCTATCCATCCCTTCCTCTATCCATCCCTTCCTCTATCCATCCCTTCCTCTAGCCCTCCCTCTATCTATCCATTCCTTCCTCTAGCCCTCCCTCCCTTCCTCTATCCATCCCTTCCTCTATCCATCCCTTCCTCTATCCATCCCCTCCCTTCCTCTATCCATCCCTTCCTCTATCCATCCCATCAAATCAAGTTTATTTTATATAGCCCTTCGTACATCAGCTAATATCTCGAAGTGCTGTACAGAAACCCAGCCTAAAACCCCAAACAGCAAGCAATGCAGGTGTAGAAGCACGGTGGCTAGGAAAAACTCCCTAGAAAGGCCAAAACCTTGGAAGAAACCTAGAGAGGAACCAGGCTATGAGGGGTGGCCAGTCCTCTTCTGGCTGTGCCATCCATCCCTCTAGCCCTTCCTCTATCCATCCCTTCCTCTAGCCCTCCCTCTATCCATCCCTTCCTCTATCCATCCCTTCCTCTAGCCCTCCCTTCCTCTATCCATCCCTTCCTCTATCCATCCCTTCCTCTATCCATCCCTTCCTCTATCCATCCCTTCCTCTAGCCCTCCCTTCCTCTAGCCCTCCCTTCCTCTAGCCCTCCCTTCCTCTATCCATCCCTTCCTCTATCCCTCCCTTCCTCTAGCCCTCCCTTCCTCTAGCCCTCCCTTCCTCTATCCATCCCTTCCTCTAGCCCTCCCTTCCTCTATCCATCCCTTCCTCTAGCCCTCCCTCTATCCATCCCTTCCTCTAGCCCTCCCTTCCTCTATCCATCCCTTCCTCTAGCCCTCCCTCTATCCATCCCTTCCTCTAGCCCTCCCTCTATCCATCCCTTCCTCTAGCCCTCCCTCTATCCATCCCTTCCTCTAGCCCTCCCTCTATCCATCCCTTCCTCTAGCCCTCCCTTCCTCTATCCATCCCTTCCTCTAGCCCTCCCTTCCTCTATCCATCCCTTCCTCTATCCCTTCCTCTAGCCCTCCCTCTATCCATCCCTTCCTCTATCCATCCCTTCCTCTATCCATCCCTTCCTCTAGCCCTCCCTTCCTCTAGCCCTCCCTTCCTCTATCCCTTCCTCTAGCCCTCCCTCTATCCATCCCTTCCTCTATCCATCCCTTCCTCTATCCATCCCTTCCTCTATCCTTCTCTCCCCCTCCCTCTATCCTTCTCTCCCCATCTTTTTCTCTTCTACTGACCGTCTGTGGTTGAGCGTTCATGCTCCAACTATTTCCATGCATTATTGAAGAGCTGCAGATGACAACTCATTTGCTTCCATTCTGTCTCACCTTTTCCATATTATACACATACACTGACTGACCTTTCTTTCTCCTGGGAAATGGCTTCATAGAGCTGACCTCACCAAGACTCCAGTGCTTTTAACTGGTCAGGACTGCAAAGTAGGGAGGTGTGTTTGTTGGTGTTTCATAATGCATGTGTTGGGAGGGGGCGTGTGTGACATAATGGACTGTAGCGTCTGTAGGAAAAGAAGGGGTCACTGTAGTGTTGCTTTTTGATTACTTTTCATCCTGCATCTCTACCTCTCACCACAGCGTAGGCATGAGAACACATGTGTGGTGTTGCTGTGTGTGTGTGTGAGCAGCGTAAAGGTTACTGTACTGTACAAAGAATCCACAGCAGGCTATGCCTAATCACTGCTAAGGAACGTGACATTTCTACATGAATTCTGAAGGGCAAATACAAACTGGTGATCAAAAACCAGCCGCATGGCTTGAAACACAGCTATGAGAGAGAAAATACAAAATAGCACCGAGCTGCTCCTTCTGAGTATTCTCTCTCCCTTTGCCACTTGTTCTTGCTCTCCTTCCCTCCCTCTCGTCTCTCACTTTTCTTTATTTTCTCTCCCCATCTCCCCTTCTGTATCTCTCCATCTCTCTTAGTCCTCCATCTCTGGTTCCATGCCTCCAGCAAAATAACAGTCAGTGCCGTGCTTCAGACAGTAATGGAGAGACTCTCGCCCCTCTGTACCCCACTACTGTACCCTACTTCAGCCCACTGCAGGGGTAGGATTCTCCCTGATTGTGTGTGTGTGTGATTTCCTGGTTGACAGGAGGTAACAGTGCCAGACGCACCCTGCCTCAAACTCATCACTTTGCCAGCGGTCACTCACCCCAGCTTGGCAAGGACCAAACATGGACACCACAGGCCTTAGATGCTGGCTACTGTGGCACGCCTGGCATACTGTAGGACTCCTTCACTCCTCGTCTCCCTCCTCCCTCTTTTCGCTTCTTCTACTCCCTCTACCCTGTTCTTCCTTTCCATTGCCGCCTCATATCTAATTTAATCCTAACTGCACTCCCTCTCCTCCTCCTCCTTCCTCACATCCTGAGTGGTGTGTAGCCTGGCTCAACTGCTAGGTTGGTGGTGCCAGGGCTGGTGTTGGGAGATAAGTGCTGATAGCCTTTGTGCACACATTCACATATAAACATGTGGTGTGTCCCTGGCCTGGTAGATATTACAGCCATGCATTTATGGCTCACCTGTAGAACTCGATGTACATTATAGAATGTTGACTATTATGCTTGTGTAGAATAACACATTAGATGCTTGGGGAAATGTTTTGATGACCAAGGTAGCTTGCCATTGTATTATCCTGCTTTGCAAACCTTATGTAAATAGAGAATTGTGACTAAGACCATATTCACTCAAATGCCGTAGTTTATATTGTGTTGGCGTCTGTTTGAGATGGTCTGGAGTGTTTTGGTTAACTTATGGGCAATTCCACGATAATGGAATGAGGCTGAAACTCCGATTTTTCACATTAAACTGTATGTCAAACAAAAACCAATGATTGCAAAGTTTAACAAACCATACAACTCTATGCACATGGACTACTTTTAATGATTTTCGCTGAACATTTTACAAAAACACATTTACTTGAAGAACAGTGAAGATGCTAAGTTTGGTAACAGAATGACCGTTTGTGTCGCCATTCTGTTACTAAACTTTGCATCTGCACTGTTACATTCTGTTACGTCCTGTTACCGTGGAATTGCCACCAGACAGACGGAGCGCTGGCCTAAAGGATGTCTGTTCTTTTTACTGTACTGTACTCAGTTACCTTGGCAGGGTGTGGAATTCAACGCAAAGAGTTCTCTGATCTATTTTATTTATTCACATTGTTGCAATTATGTGTTTGTTGCCTTCTGCTCTTCAGTCTTCATCCACTGTGAAAGCTGGTAAACATTAACGCCCACATCAGTAGATATCCACTTTTTTCGAGTTGAAAGACAATGCCCAGAGCTTACCCATGTTGAACAACGATTCAAGTAAATGTTATCGTGTTAGTCGAAGTATGATAAAACAAATGATTTTCAGCTTACGTTTCGGTTCAGGGCTGGGTTTTATTTCAATGTTATTTGTAGTTACAAGTCATTTGCAGCCTATAATTTAACTTCCCTTGTGAGATCCATGAGCGCGGGCTGACTTGGCTTTGCTGTGCCGAAGCCTAGCAAAGGTAGCACCGTGTCCATTACAATGTAGAAAAACGCATATCTTTCACTAGTTATCCATATTACTGGAGCGTCATCTTATTTTTTCTAACTATTTCTATGGTGGACCCGCGGTCACAATTTATGGAAGATGGCTAAACTTTGGCGATAAGAATAGATGGCGAAGTCAAAGAGAGGCCAGTGGTTTCCATCTGTGGGGAAGTTTTCCCTAAAGCAATGCTTATGACAAATCCAGAACCAGCCATATAGCCAGCTGGCTAATCTTACATGGTGTATAAAAAAATAAATTAACGCAACATATAACATTAGCTAGCTAGATAATGTTAGCATGCTAGCTAGCTACACTTGACAGCTGTCAGTTCCCCATTTGTTGATGTTTATCAAGTCCATGTGGAAATTCCAACACCCAATTTAGGATTTGTCATTATTTTGTAGGTGGAACCTTAACGTGCATTTAATCTCTAGGACAGTAAATTAAGTCGAAATAGTGGCGGCATCTTCCTCTGGGTGGGGGGGTTTAAGGCTAAGACCTTGACTGACTTTCTTTCTCTTCTTCTTGACTCTTTCATTCTCCCTCTTCCCCTCTGTCTTGTCTACCTCTTTCTATTTCACTCTCTCTTTTTCCCAGACGTCCATAATGATCAGAAGTTGAAACCTGCAGCAGCATTCCTCTATATTTTAGTAGACAACACAAAGGCATAACATATTCACCATACTCACTGGGACTTCATTAAAACACAAACCCATCACATATTCACCCTACTCACTGGGACTTCATTAAAACACAAACCCATCACATATTCACCCTACTCACTGGGACTTCATTACAACACAAACCCATCACATATTCACCATACTCACTGGGACTTCATTAAAACACAAACCCATCACATATTCACCATACTCACTGGGACTTCATTAAAACACAAACCCATCACATATTCACCCTACTCACTGGGACTTCATTAAAACACAAACCCATCACATATTCACCCTACTCACTGGGACTTCATTACAACACAAACCCATCACATATTCACCCTACTCACTGGGACTTCATTAAAACACAAACCCATCACATATTCACCCTACTCACTGGGACTTCATTAAAACACAAACCCATCACATATTCACCCTACTCACTGGGACTTCATTAAACACAAACCCATCACATATTCACCCTACTCACTGGGACTTCATTAAAACACAAACCCATCACATATTCACCCTACTCACTGGGACTTCATTAAAACACAAACCCATCACATATTCACCCTACTCACTGGGACTTCATTAAAACACAAACCCATCACATATTCACCCTACTCACTGGGACTTCATTAAACACAAACCCATCACATATTCACCCTACTCACTGGGACTTCATTAAAACACAAACCCATCACATATTCACCCTACTCACTGGGACTTCATTAAAACACAAACCCATCACATATTCACCCTACTCACTGGGACTTCATTAAAACACAAACCCATCACATATTCACCCATCACATATTCACCCTACTCACTGGGACTTCATTAAAACACAAACCCATCACATATTCACCCATCACATATTCACCCTACTCACTGGGACTTCATTACAACACAAACCCATCTCATATTCACCCTACTCACTGGGACTTCATTACAACACAAACCCATCACATATTCACCCTACTCACTGGGACTTCATTAAAACACAAACCCATCACATATTCACCCTACTCACTGGGACTTCATTAAAACACAAACCCATCACATATTCACCCTACTCACTGGGACTTCATTAAAACACAAACCCATCACATATTCACCCATCACATATTCACCCTACTCACTGGGACTTCATTAAAACACAAACCCATCACATATTCACCCATCACATATTCACCCTACTCACTGGGACTTCATTAAAACACAAACCCATCACATATTCACCCTACTCACTGGGACTTCATTAAAACACAAACCCATCACATATTCACCCTACTCACTGGGACTTCATTAAAACACAAACCCATCACATATTCACCCTACTCACTGGGACTTCATTAAAACACAAACCCATCACATATTCACCCTACTCACTGGGACTTCATTAAAACACAAACCCATCACATATTCACCCATCACATATTCACCCTACTCACTGGGACTTCATTAAAACACATTCCATTGGTTCCATGTCATTTTTTGATTGTTTTCTTTCACTCAGGTGTGATTTTTAAGAATGCCAAACAAAGTTGTGATCAATTTGTGATCAATAGAACATTTCTTTATAATAGATCTCTATGGAGAAATGGGCTTAGGCTGCTGTGTTCCAACCAATTCTTCCTGTTGTATTTATCTGGCGAGCATTAGGGATTTTTTTCTGGTGAAATGTCCTTCATATGCACAATCGTGTGGTTGCATGCACATGCACACACACACTGGCAGTAATTGCATGGCATTAGCTGCCTGGTGATGAGGCGAAGTGTGAGGTCTTCTGTGATGTATTGTGACAACTCAACCCACTCAATAACCTCTGACAAAATGGCCCGCCTGTCTAGAAATCCTACTCTCATTTAGCTGAAAATTCTGCATGTAGGGGATGTTGGATTTAGTTTTGCTGGTATCTGAGAATTCTTCTATTTGAAGGCTTCTCTCATTTTGAGTAAGAACAATTGATTCTGTTTGGTATTTCAGCATCTCCTTGATGTGTCTTGAGTTTCTATTTGCCTGGATATGTGGTTAGTTAGGTAACCTTGCCTACACCTACCTTGTCAAACAACTATTTAATAACACAAGGATTCATTACTAATTCTCACTGAAGAACAATGCGTCTCCACATCTAGCAAATGGAAAGGTGAGAAGAAAGAAAAAGGCGGGAATGAAGAGAGGAAGTGACAAGAGAACGGGTGTAGCTTGAGTGTTATGACATCTCCTTAGGGAGCTTCCTAGGAGGTTATGCGTTATGCATCACCAGGAATCGATAGACACACGCAGAAGCCTTTCGTCTGTGCAGTGATGTGGCCAGTGTATTTTATATAGCAGTAAGATAAAGCTCCTAACTGGTGGTACTGAGGTAAAATATTTGTGGTAAATTATGTAGTAATTAGCTCCAGTGAGTACTGGCATGGCGTAGTTCTGTACTGATTCTTCAGGAGATTACCCAGCTGTGGCGTTAGATCACTCCAATGGACCTTGACAATAATTAAATGGGCTGGCAATCGGGCTTAATGCACGTCTCAAACACACACTGTGGACCAGGCATATCTGACCTCATTAACGGGAATATATGGGAATTAATGGAAATATATTCAAATGAATATAAATACCATTTAAATGTAGATGTTTTTTGCATTGGATATATTTACCATATCATATGGAGACATAAACCTTTTATTTTATCATAAGTAGACATAACTGCAAATTATTAAATCCTTCAAATAGAAAAAAAAAACGATTTAGTTACGAATTTAACTTTTAATTAAAATAGTTGACTCTTCACATTGGATGATTTCACTGAACAACAGAAGAACGGGAATATTGAATGATCCATCGCATCTCCCAAAAAAAACGTTTTCAACATACATCTGTAAAATGATAAAGGAAAGCTTTGGTTGTCTTCCTTTCAGGCTTCCATGTCTTCTCAGCCTGTTCCGTGCTTTGGTGTGTGTGTTCCCAAACAAGGACCAGTTGCGCCCTGAGGCGGCTGATGTTGGTGGGATTTGGAGGATGATGGAGGCAACAGGGGGAAGAGCCTCAGATCCACAGAGTCCCTTCCACCAGGTGGCTGATGAGATATGTTGGCACAACTGCCATATTGCATTTCCATCCCGAAGCCCTTGCTTAGAAGTGTACCTCGCCAGACTGCCAAGAACCTTGCCCTCATCCAGGCCAAGGTGGCGAGACACGGTAGTGATGACACCATAGGACTTGTTGATCTCTGCACCAGACAGGATGCTCTTGCCAGCATACTTTGGGTCCAACATGTACGCTGCAGTGTGTATGGGCTACATGCAAAAGTCTTCATGCTTTTTGATGTATTTCAGAACTGCAGTTTCCTCTGCTTGGAGCAACAGTGAAGTGGGCAGGGCACTACGGATTTATTCTTTTACATCTGCAAGCAGAGTCTGAACATCAGACAGGTTGGTATTGTCTCCCTCAATCCGTGCAATGGCTACTGCTATAAGTTTCAGGCTGCTTACCACTCTCTCCCAAAATACATCATCCAGGAGGATCCTATTGATGGGGCTGTCCATATCGGCAGACTGCGATATGGCCATATCTTGGAGAGACTCCTTCCCCTACAGGAGACTGTCAAACATGATGACAACACCACCCCCAACGGGTGTTGCTGGGCAGCTTCAATGTGGTGCTCTTATTCTTCTCACTTTGCTTGGTGAGGTAGATTGCTACTATAACGTGATGACCCTTCACATACCTAACCATTTCCTTGGCTCTCTTGTGGAGTGTATCCATTGTTTTCAGTGCCAAGATGTCCTTGAGGAGCAGATTCAATGCATGAGCAGGACAGCCAGTGGGTGTGATATAAGGGTAGGACTCCTCCACTTTAGACCAAGCAGCCTTCATGTTCGCAGCATTGTCTGTCACCAGTGCAAATACCTTCTGTGGTCCAAGGTCATTGATGACTGCCTTCAGCTCATCTGCAAATCAAATCAAATTTTATTTGTCACATACACATGGTTAGCAGATGTTAATGCGAGTGTAGCGAAATGCTTGTGCTTCTAGTTCCGACAATGCAGTAATAACCAACAAGTAATCTAACCTAACAATTCCACAACTACTACCTTATACACACAAGTGTAAAGGGATAAAGAATATGTACATAAAGATATATGAATGAGTGATGGTACAGAATGGCATAGGCAAGATGCAGTAGATGGTATAGAGTACAGTCTATACATATGAGATGAGTAATCCCGTCAGGAAGTCCAGGACCCAGTTGCACAGGGCGGGGTCGAAACCCAGGGTCTCGAGCTTGATGACGAGTTTGGAGGGTACTATGGTGTTAAATGCTGAGCTGTAGTCGATGAACAGCATTCTCACATAGGTATTCCTCTTGTCCAGATGGGTTAGGGCAGTGTGGTTGCGTCGTCTGTGAACCTATTGGGTCGGTAAGCAAATTGGAGTGGGTCTAGGGTGTCAGGTAGGGTGGAGGTGATATGGTCCTTGACTAGTTTCTCAAAGCACTTCATGATGATGGAAGTGAGTGCTACGGGGCGGTAGTCGTTTAGCTCAGTTACCTTAGCTTTCTTGGGAACAGGAACAATGGTGGCCCTCTTGAAGCATGTGGGAACAGCAGACTGGGATAAGGATTGATTGAATATGTCCTTAAACACACCAGCCAGCTGGTCTGCGCATGCTCTGAGGACGCGGCTGGGAATGCCGTCTGGGCCTGCAGCCTTGCGAGGGTTAACACGTTTAAATGTTTTACTCACCTCGGCTGCAGTGAAGGAGAGCCCGCAGGTTTTGGTAGCGGGCCGTGTCAGTGGCACTGTATTGTCCTCAAAGCGAGCAAAAAAATTATTTAGTCTGTCTGGGAGCAAGACATCCTGGTCCGCGACGGGGCTGGTTTTCTTTTTGTAATCCGTGATTGACTGTAGACCCTGCCACATACCTCTTGTGTCTGAGCTGTTGAATTGCGACTCTACTTTGTCTCTATACTGGCACTTAGCTTGTTTGATTGCCTGGCGGAGGGAATAGCTACACTGTTTGTATTCGGTCATGTTTCCGGTCACCTTCCCCTGGTTAACCTGTCTAGGACGGGGGTGCCGCTAGCGGCACTCCTCCCACATTCCACTGAAAAGGCAGAGCGCGAAATTCAAAAAAAATATTTTTTTAAAATATTTAACTTTCACACATTAACAAGTCCAATACAGCTAATGAAAGACACAGATCGTGTGAATCCAGCCAACATGTCCGATTTTTAAAATGTTTTACAGGGAAGACACAATATGTAAATCTATTAGCTAAACACCTTAGCAAAAGACACCATCTTTTCTTTGTCCACCAACACCACTAGCTATCACCAATTCGGCTAAACTAAGATATTGATAGCCACTAACCAAGAAAAAACCTCATCAGATGACAGTCTGATAACATATTTATGGTATAGGATAGGTTTTGTTAGAAAAATGTGCATATTTCAGGTAGAAATCATAGTTTACAATTGCACCCACCGTCACAACTAGACTAGAATAAATACATAGAGCAACGTGTATTACCTAATTACTAATCATCAAACATTTCGTAAAAATACACAGCATACACTAATCGAAAGACACAGATCCTGTGAATACAGACAATATTTCAGATTTTCTAAGTGTCTTACAGCGAAAACACAATAAATCGTTATATTAGCATACCACATGTGCAAACATTACCAGAGCATTGATTCTAGCCAAAGAGAGCGATAACGTCAACATCGCCAAAATATATTAATTTTTTCACTAACCTTCTCAGAATTCTTCAGATGACACTCCTGTAACATCATATTACAACATACATATAGAGTTTGTTCGAAAATGTGCATATTTAGCCACCAAAATCATGGTTAGACAATGACAAAAGTTGCCCAGCTGGTCAGAAAATGTCGTGCGCCATATTAGACAGTGATCTAGTCGTATACATAAATACTCATAAACGTGACTAAAAAATATAGGGTGGACAGCGATTGATAGACAATTTAATTCTTAATACAATCGCTGATTTACATTTTTTAAATTATCCTTACTTTTCAATACAGTTTGCGCCAAGCGAAGCTACGTCTAACAAAATGGCGTCATAAGCGATTAACATTTTTCGACAGAAACACGATTTATCATAATAAATTGTTCTTACTTTGAGCTGTTCTTCCATCAGAATCTTGGGCAAAGAATCCTTTCTTGGGTCTAATCGTCTTTTGGTCGAAAGCTGTCCTCTTGCCATGTGGAAATGCCCACTGCGTTCGGCATGAACTGGAAACGTGCCCAGAGATTCAAAGTGTCTCAGAAATAAATGTCCCAAAATCGCACTAAACGGATATAAATTGCTATAAAACGGTTTAAATTAACTACCTTAGGATGTCTTTAACACCTATTACAAGTAAAAACATGACCGGAGAAATATTACTGGCTACACTAATGCTTGGAAAAAGAGCAGGTCGGTGTCCACCGCGCGTCCGGCGCAGCTGGAAAAGAGTTACTACCTACACGTTGATCTGTTTTATAGAGGCTGTGATTGCGCAATCGACACCATTCAAAGCGTCATCACGTAAAGACATCCAGGGGAAGACGTAAGCAGTGTCTGTATCCTCATAGCATTCACGGGGACCTTTAAACTGACTCCAGATCAGGGGCCAAGATGTGTGAAATCTGACTCCATGTCAGGGAAATTGCTGTAGAATGAGTTCTGTTCCACTCAGAGACAAAATTTTAACGGCTATAGAAACTAGAGACTGTTTTCTATCCAATAATAATAATAATATGCATATTGTACGAGCAAGAATTGAGTAGGAGGCCTTTTTGAAATGGGCACCTTTTTCTCTGGCTACTCAATACTGCCCCTTGAGCCCAAAGAGGTTAAAAGCAGTGGTTCGCGCTTTCAGTTTCACGCGAATGCTGCCATCAATCCACGGTTTCTGGTTTGGGAATGTTTTAATCATTGCTGTGGGTACGACATCGTCAATGCACTTTCTAATGAACTCGCTCACCGAATCAGCGTATTCGTCAATGTTGTTGTTGGACGCAATGCGGAACATATCCCAATCCACGTGATCGAAGCAGTCTTGAATCGTGGAATCAGATTGGTCAGACCAGTGTTGAACAGACCTGAGCGCGGGAGCTTGCTGTTTTAGTTTCTGTTTGTAGGCTGGAAGCAACAAAATGGAGTCGTGGTCAGCTTTTCTGAAAGGAGGGCGGGGGAGGGCCTTATATGCGTCGCGGAAGTTAGTATAACAATGATCCAAGGTTTTACCACCCCTGGTAGCACAATCGATATGCTGATAAAATTTAGGGAGTTTTGTTTTCAGATTAGCCTTGTTAAAATCCCCAGCTACGATGAATGCAGCCTCAGGGTGTGTGGTTTCCAGTTTACATAAAGTCAGATAAAGTTCGTTCAGGGCCATCGATGTGTCTGCTTGGGGGGGAATATATACGGCTGTGATTATAATCGAAGAGAATTCCCTTGGTAGATAATGCGGTCGACATTTGATTGTGAGGAATTCTAAATCAGGTGAACAGAATGACTTGAGTTCCTGTATGTTGTTATGATCACACCACGTCTCGTTAATCATAAGGCATACACCCCCGCCCCTCTTCTTACCAGAAAGATGTTTGTTTCTGTCGGCGCGATGCGTGAAGAAACCAGCTGGCTGCACCGACTCCGTTAGCGTCTCTCGAGTGAGCCATGTTTCCGTGAAGCAAAGAACGTTACAATCTCTGATGTCTCTCTGGAATGTTACCCTTGCTCGGATTTCATCAACCTTGTTGTCAAGAGACTGGACATTGGCGAGTAGTATGCTAGGGAGTGGAGCGCGATGTGCCCGTCTCTGAAGCCTGACCTTCGTTTGCCCCTTTTACGGCGTCGTTGTTTAGGGTCGCCGGCTGGGATCAGATCCATTGTACTGGGTGGAAGGCAAAACACAGGATCCGCTTCGGGAGAGTCATATTCCTGGTTGTAACGATGGTGAGTTGACGTTGCTCTTATATTCAGTAGTTCCTCCCGACTGTATGTAATGAAACCTAAGATTACCTGGGGTACCAATGTAAGAAATAACACATAAAAAAACAAAATACTGCATAGTTTCCTAGGAACGCGAAGCGAGGCGGCCATCTCTGTCGGCGCCTGAAGTAGAACCGATGTAGGGACCGGTGTGTCTGTTGTCCATTGTGTCTGTGCTCTTGTAGAATACTGGTTGAGGGGTGGAGATGATGTTGTCCAGGAGGACCATGAGCTGTTGCTATTGATAAGGTGTCTGATTCATCATTTTCACCTCGAATAGAAGTAGAGGGACTTTTGTCAGAGCGTGCTTGTTGTTTGCGCTGAGGGAACTTTATGCACTTGGCCAGATGATTCTGCATCTTTGTTGCATTCTTCACGTATGATTTGGCACAGTATTTGCAAATGTACAGCTTGTGAAATGAAATGTCTCCACACATCAGATCGTGCCCGTGTCATTTTCCTGTAAAGATTTTTTTTTTTATTGTTCAAAACAAAATACAATTCCATGTACCGTTAAGTAGTTAGATTAAACAACTCCTTTGTAAGATGAATGTTTAATTTGAATGCCAAGCGTCACATCTGGAGGAAACCTGCCACCATCCCTACGGTGAAGCATGGTGGTGGCAGCATCATGTTGGGATTTTTTTCAGCAGCAGGGACTGGTAGACTAGCCAGGATCGATGGAAAGATGAATTGAGTAAAGTACAGAGAGATCCTTGATGAAAACCTGCTCCAGGACGGTTCACCTTCTAACAGTACAACGACCCTAAGCACACAGCCAAGACAACGCAAGAGTGGCTTCGGGACAAGTCTCTGAATGTCCTTGAGTGGTCCAGCCAGAGCCCGGACTTGAACCCGATCTAACAACTCTGGAGAGACCTGAAAATAGCTGTGCAGCGACGCCTCCTATCCATCCTGACAGAGCATCTGCAGAGAAGAATGGTAGAAACTCCCCAAATGCAGGTGTGCCAAGACTTGAGGCTGTAATCGCTGCCAAAGGTGCTTCAACAAAGTATTGAGTAAAGGGTCTGAATACTTATGCAAATATAATATTTCAGTTTTTATTTTTAATACATATACAAAAAAAATGTGAACCTGTTATTGCTGTGTCATTATGGGGTATTATGTGTAGGTTGAGGAAAAACAACTATTTAATCTATTTTAGAATAAGGCTGTAACGTAACAAAATGTGGATAAAGTCAAGGGGTCTGAATATATTACGAATGCACGTGGTAGTTAGACGAACAGAGAGTGCAGATGCACTTGGCCAAATCAATTCCAGTAATTAATGAATAATTATACATTTACTCTGACACGTGACCCACCATTAAAGTGGGTCGTGACCCATACTTTAAGAATGGCTGGCCTAACTTAAAACGTAGTATAGTAATAATGAGAGAGAACAAATATTTGCAAGTTAGACTTTAAACTAACCTCATATGTTTCAGCTTTACTAGACCAAAGTGTAAACAAAATAAATTGTGCTGTCAGGAAATCCCTTCAGGCAAATCAAACAGCCAATAATATAGGCCTACACGTAGGCTACTGTCAATACAAGTTAAACTATTATTCATAATATTGTTAAAGTGTTTAGCAATGTTCTTGAATTGTGCAACGGTCATAAGCTTCCGCAGCAGCACTTTCAAAAAGCGGGAATAGAAAATAAGTCGCTGTCAGTATTTTTTAATGGCTTACTAATTATGTGTATGTATGAGATAAAACAAATGATTATTTATAACACTTGAATGAACATTGGCTAATGGTAAAAACAAATAGGCTTATTATCCTTTAGGCCAGGGGTTCCCAAACTTTTTATAGTCCCGTACCCCTTCAAACTTTCAACCTCCAGCTGCATACCCCCTCTAGCACCAGGGTCAGCGCACTCTAAAATGTTTTTTTGCCATCATTGTAAGCCTGCCACACACACACTATACGATATACATTTATTAAACATAATAATTAGTGTGTTTTTGTCACAACCCAGGTCGTGGGAAGTAACAAAGAGCTCTTATAGGACCAGGGCACAAATAATAATATAAAAATAATCTATAATTTTGCTCTTTTTTTAGCCATCATACATATAAAACCTTATTTGTTCATCAACAATTGTTAATAACTCACCACAGGTTAATGAGAAGGGTGTGCTTGAAAGGATGCACATAACTCTGCAATGTTGTACTGGAGAGAGTCAGTTTTAAATCATTTTCCACACAGTCTGTGCCTGTATTTAGTTTTCGTACTAGTGAGGGCCGAGAATCCACTCTCACAGGTACGTGGTTGCAAAGGGCATCAGTGTCTTAACAGCGCGATTTGCCAAGGCAGGATACTCTTAGCGCAGCCCAACCTGATTTAAATTACATTTTCACAGATCTGCTTGTTGCAGTTTCGATGTGGCTCTCTTGTTCAGATATCGGTAAGTGGACTGGAGGCAGGGCATGAAAGGGATAACGAATCCAGTTGTTTGTGTCATCCGTTTCAGGAAAGTACCTGCGTAATTGCGCACCCAACTCACTCAGGTGCTTCGCTATATCACATTTGACATTGTCAGTAAGCTTGAGTTAATTTGCACACAAAAAATCATACAATGATGGAACGACCTGTGTGTTGTCCTTGTTAATGCAGACAGAGAAGAGCTCCAACTTCTTAATCATAGCCTCAATTTTGCCCCGCACTTTGAATATAGTTGCGGAGAGTCACTGTAATCCTAGATTCAGATCATATAGACGAGAATAAACTCATCATCATGCAAGTGGTCAGACAAGTGAAAATGGTCAGTAAAGAAAACTTTAAGCTCGTCTCTCAATTCAAATAAATGTGTCAATACTTTGCCCCTTGATAACCAGTGCACTTCTGTATGTTGTAAAATCGTTACATGGTCGCTGCCTGTATCATTGCATAGTGCAGACAATACACAAGTTCAGGGGCCTTGCTTTAACAAAGTTAACCATTTTCACTGTGTCCAAAACGTCTTTCAAGCTGTCAGGCATTCCCTTTGGCAGCAAGAGCCTCTTGGTGGATGCTGCAGTATAGCGTTGGAAGCAACTGCTTGCACGCACTTTACCACTCCACTATGTCTCCCTGTCATGGCTTTTCCGCATTCAGTACAGATACCAACACATCTTGACCACCAAAGTCCAGTTGATGTCACAAAGCTGTCCAGTACTTTAGAAATATTACAGCTGTAACGCATAGAATTCACTGGCTTGTATGACAGTAATTGTTTTAAAACATCTCCTGCCATGTCACTGATGCGTTGTGAAAGTGTTGTTTGATGAAGGCATTGTATGTATAGTATTGGCTTTTGTCCCAGCATTGTCCCAGCAATATCCGAGGCAGCAGGAAGAATTAAGCCCTCCACAATAGTTTGGGGCTTGCCTGTCCTAGCCACTCGGTTGCTCACTTCTAGCACCTTCTTATTAATGGTATCTCTTGCTTTTATACATGTCTTACTACTCGAAAGTCATCTTAATATTCGCAAAAAAAAACTCCTGTGGCTTATTTTAGAAATTGGCATGTCTGCGCAAGACTGAAGGTTTCATTGAGTTGTGAGATAGTAGTTTTGCACATAAGTAAACCCCAAATCAATGTAGTTTTCATCATATTTGCGCCTCTTCGATGGTCCAACGTCCCTGTCTGTTGTTCTGTGCTTTCCCGGGTAAGGGGGCAGTAGCTCTTCGGCTGCATCAGATTCACAACTGTCAGTGTCCATGCTAGCTGGGCTAACAACAAATGTATAATTACTGATGTGAGCATTGGATGTGCTCGTGGAAGCAGAACAACTTGTCGTCGACAGGTGCTGGTGTAGTACTGCTTGTAGTAGCAGTACTAATGTTACCAGTAGAGCTGGTATGTGTCTCTATGGACGCGGGCCTTACTTTTTCTAACCATTTATTCATTTTCGAGCAAATGGAATGAGCAGCAGCTACGTTTGGCTACATACGGACCGTTAGTGGAATTCCCGCGAGAGAGTAACAGTTAATGTGATTGGATGTTAATTTTTGACTAGGTTACCTGTATTTGACATTGTTGTTATTTCGCTGAACACTAGATGTTTTATTTTATTTTTGGCAGTGAAACGAGGCTACTCGGGCGAGAGAAAAGAACTCACCCAAATGTATAGCCCTGTTGGAAAATATAAATGGACTGTTTGAAAATGTGATTTAATAAAAAGTGAAAATAATTAATATATATATAAAAATTATTTTCTCTTTTTATTAAATCACATTTTCAAACAGTCCATTTATAAATATATATACAGTTGGGAGAACAAGTATTTGAGACACTGCCGATTTTGCAGGTTTTCCTACTTCCATTTTGTAATAATTGCGCCAACAGTTGTTGCCTTCTCACCAAGCTGCTTGCCTATTGTCCTGTAGCCCATCCCAGCCTTGTGCAGGTCTACAATTTTATCCCTGATGTCCTTACACAGCTCTCTGGTCTTGGCCATTGTGGAGAGGTTGGAGTCTGTTTGATTGAGTGTGTGGACAGGTGTCTTTTATACAGGTAACGAGTTCAAACAAGTGCAGTTAATACAGGTAATGAGTGGAGAACAGGAGGGCTTCTTAAAGAAAAACTAACAGGTCTGTGAGAGCCGGAATTCTTACTGGTTGGTAGGTGATCAAATACTTATGTCATGCAATAAAATGCAAATTAATTACTTAAAAATCATACAATGTGATTTTCTGGATTTTTGTTTTAGATTCCGTCTCTCACAGTTGAAGTGTACCTATGATAAAAATTACAGACCTCTACATGCTTTGTAAGTAGGAAAACCTGCAAAATCGGCAGTGTATCAAATACTTGTTCTCCCCACTGTATATATTTTTATTTATTTGGTGTACCCCAGTTTAGCCTATGCCTTTTGCCTATCAAACTGTAAAAATCCTAAATATACAATCAGATAATACTAGTTATTTATAACATTCTTTATAGCAAAGACCACCAGCATGTTCAACCCCAGAGTAGCGAACTCCGTAGGATGACGGATGTTTGTGGTCTGTCCATTCTTCGCCCTAATAATCTTTTTGAATATTCTGCAATTGACTGGGGTCAGTTCTGCTGGTTAACCTTTATCATTCGGCCTGAAACTGAAGAACTACTTTACGGGAAGACCTGCTTTTCTTTCCCACTACGTCAGCCATCAATTTTTTCAGATTTAGCTAAGGCAGGCTATACTGTTATTATTTAATGAGATTGTTTTGGGCTTTTGTAGCAATTTAAATAAGAAGAAAGACATGTATGCCCCAAATCACAGTTCTGGTATAACCAATGTGTCTTTTATATTGCCTTCTTCCCGCCAATGGACCCCTCCGTGCGCAACTCACCCTGCGGCTGTAGTTTGGAAAAGGCAGCGTGTAGAATCTGACCCTGCAGAAGTTTCACTATGTCAATGTCTACCACACCCTGTGACATGTTTACTGAACTTTCTCAGATGGCAGACTCTTGCTCCCACTCTCTAACTTAGTTTTTTTCATGTGTCAGTCACATCCCTGCAGCAGTAGCCTTGGCTACCACCTAAGTACCGTCTCTCTCCTTCTACCTCTCTGTCTCACCATATCTCTCTCCTTCCATCTCTCTCTCTCCCACTCTCTTTTCATCACTCTCCAGTTCTCTCTGATTATGACCAAATGACCACAAAGTGACATGCAGTCAACATCTCAAACACTAGAAATCATTTCTGCCGGACCACAGCGCTGTAGAAAGGGAGGGGTGGTCAGTCCATTATGCCAGACTTTTTGGCTAGAGAGCAAAAGGAAGTCTCTTCGCGTGAGGGAACAGCAGGCAAATCCAGTTTGATGTGGGGCAGATCTGGGGCTATTTTCGATTGTTTTCAGTTAGAAGTTTGAGCTTCCTCCCTTTCTCTCGTTCTCTCTCGCTCTCAATGGTCTGCCTCATCCAACTAGCAATTACTCCCACAGCCCCTCTTTACGCGGGGCTAACTACCCTCACCTCCCCCTGTCATGTAGAACACAGACCACCGCAATGTAGTGGACATCTGATGCCGCCCTTGTATTTAAGACCTGGCAGGGACAAGGCAACTCAGTTGCTAGGTGTTAGTCCACTGTCACGTCAGTCCAGTGAATTACCACTTAATGAAGGTTTATTTGTAAGGATTCACATCAGATTCAGATCAACTTGGGAAATTAATTTGTTCATGTGCTTAAAAATGATGTACATAAAACACAGCAAACTACACAATATATTTAATTTAACCAAGTCTTCCATTTAGTGTGTTAGAGCAGGGTCTGGAACAAAAGCCAGTTTAGTAGAGTCGGGTGTGTGCAAGCGGAACCAGTGTAGTAGTCGGGTGTGTGCAAGCGGAACCAGTGTGGTAGAGACTGGTGTGTGCAAGCGGAACCAGTGTGGTAGAGACTGGTGTGTGCAAGCGGAACCAGTGTGGTAGAGACTGGTGTGTGCAAGCGGAACCAGTGTGGTAGAGACTGGTGTGTGCAAGCGGAACCAGTGTGGTAGAGACTGGTGTGTGCAAGCGGAACCAGTGTGGTAGAGACTGGTGTGTGCAAGCGGAACCAGTGTGGTAGAGACTGGTGTGTGCAAGCGGAACCAGTGTGGTAGAGACTGGTGTGTGCAAGCGGAACCAGTGTGGTAGAGACTGGTGTGTGCAAGCGGAACCAGTGTGGTAGAGACTGGTGTGTGCAAGCGGAACCAGTGTGGTAGAGACTGGTGTGTGCAAGCGGAACCAGTGTGGTAGAGACTGGTGTGTGCAAGCGGAACCAGTGAGGTAGAGACTGGTGTTCCATTTGACTGAACTAACCAAATGTTTTTTTTCTCTCTGCTTCCAGATCACATGAAGAGGAAAACGCGTCGGCGGCCATCTTGGGGGCGGGGCATCATCAGGAAGAAGAAGAACTACAAGAAGGGAATGGAGGAAGAGGAGGATGAAGGTGCGGAGCCTGAGCCAGAGACGGCGGGACCCAGCGATTCCTGTCTGACTCAGGATGAAGAGTCTTCCTGCGACACCATGGACCCTCAGCCCAACGGACACCACACACACCCTCACACACAAAGCATCTCCATGGAGGAAGAGCACTCCAACACGGCACCTAGGGGCCGGAGCACAGAGACCAAGACACAGGGGGAGAGCAGCACAGGGACAGGGCCCAAGAAAGAAGAGACACCGGCTACAGGCGACAAAGCCAAATCCACAGACAAAGACCTCCAGTCTAAAAGCGAGTCTTCCCCATCTGAAAGGGAAGAGTCTCATTGTAAAGACGAGGGGCCTCAAGCCCAGGACAAGTTGATCCAGTCTGAAGGTGAGGGGTCTAAAGATGAAGATCTCCAGTCTAAAGATAAGGGTACCCAGGCCGATGGCGAGAAGCCCCAAGACAAGCCTGATGATCCCCAGGCGAAACACAAGGAGGCCCAGTCTAAGGCTGAGCAGCACTTGTCAGCCCCTAGGACGGCCACAGCGCCCCCTATCCCTCGGGAGGAGTGTGTGAATGGGGATGAGTCCATGGACAGCTTGGACTCGCAGGCCCTCAAGAGCTCTGAGACAGAGGAAGGTCCTACAGAGGGCACAGGTGAGGGGGCGGAGGGGAAAGATGATGTGTCGATGTCTGCAGAGAGCAGAGGTATTCAGGAGCGCCCTCCTCAGGACGGGAGGAAAGGAGACATGGAGACGGGCGAGGAGGAGCATGAGCAGGATAGAGAAGGTACTGAGAGGTTATCTGTGGCTAACTTCTACCTACTCCTAGAATCATGACTTGATATATGCTGACTATATCTGTCTAACTTTGACTTGTATAAATATTGCATCATGTCAATGGGTTAATTTCAGTAACTCTGAGTTACTTGTACAGATTATCCGTTCTGATCTTTCCCCCAGAGAGCACCAGACAACCTAGAAACACATCCACAGATTTTAACAGGCAGTCTAACCTCAAAAGACTTACACTGAGTTTGCTTGTAAAATGACAGGACATGAATAATCCCAGAAGTATGGCATGTGAAATGTTTTCCTTTAGTCTACAGACAGCATATTTCAATTAAATCCACAAAAGCTGCTGAGGTCGTGTACCTTTTGTAGAATATCCAAAACCACTCTCGATTTATTCTCGAAAAAAGGTTTTACTGTGAAAAATGTCACAAGGTTGGCTTTTTTCTCCCTCTCACATTTTTTCTTTGGCCTTGGACCGTTTGCCATTGATTTAGTGGCGTGTAGTGTCTGGGACAAGTGTGAGTTTGTGTGCGCATGTCAGCGTGTGTGGTGTCTGGGACAAGCCAATAGGCCTGTCTGTGTGTGCGTGTGTGATAAGCCAATATGCCTGTGTGTGTGATTAACGACTCAGGACTGTGGATTGGAAGCCCTGAGCTACTGGGTGATTTGGGAGGCCTGGAGTATTAGTGGTGGCTGGATCCTACAGACAGTGTATTACCACTCAGGCTGGTAAACTAGAAGCCAGCAGATCACAGGCTGTGTATGTAGCGGGCCAGCTATTTTTGTTCTCTTTGGTTGTCAGGCCTTTGCTTCAATTCAAACAAGCCCTGGTTTGTGAATAGGCTTTGTCATATGGTATGTTCTCCTAACCTACCTGGTTAATGATGGTATATAAACAATTATAGGTCAAAGGTGATTGTAGGTGGGCTGTCGTTTACCTGTTCTCTCTTTCTGTTTCAAGGCGGGTCCAAGGGAAGGAAGTGCAGAAAGAGTCAATCAGAGCAGTCGAAGGGTTCGGCTGACATGACAGAGGAAGAGTCTCCACAGATCCCTCCCACTCCGCCACCTCCACTAGTGGTCGATCACCAGCGACTCACAGTAAGTGTTGTGTGGCCATGTTCTGTGTCATGCTGATGAGAGGGGAGGTGGGGGATTGAGGAGGGGTGGAGTAGAGGACAACATGGGGATTGAAGGAAAGAGAGAGAGTGATTGGGGGGGTGGAGGATGGGGGACTCAATCATGGGAGACTGGCCCCTAATCCTCCCCAGGATTCAGGCCTCTCTGGGGCTGCTGGTGTCACTCTCTCCTTTCTCAGATGGATGCTCCTGATTTCTTAGACTAATATCGTCTGCCCTCACTCTTTCGCTCTGTGTGTCCTACGAGACACACTTTAAACCCCTGTCATCCCAGAGAGGACCGATCCAATTTAAGTGGCAGACAGCAGTGCATCTCTGATGCAACTCCACATCTTCACTCAATCAACAGGTGTTGTTTCTTCCATACAGCCATTTTAAGAACGCAGCCAGGACATGACTCAAACATGAGGCATTCTGCGCTTTCTACTCTCCAGCTACCCGCTCCGGCAAGTTGGTCTCCGAATTGATTGACAGGATAGGAAAGTGAATATGTGCAGCGGTTTCCAGACACTTTACACAGTCACGCTTATGTTCCACCTAATTCCCTGGGTGTAAATTGGGGCAGTGCTCTTTTTTTACTCCTTTCGCTCTCTTCTCTCTACCGACCGACCAAACGGCCCTTGTAAGAAAAGGAAGAAGCAGCATGGTTGTAGTCTAATTGGTGTAAAATAAGTGCTTCTCTGACATGCTCTCCATCCCTGTGTTCTCTCTTCTTCCATCCCTATATTTCACTGTGACATCACCCACATCCCCTGCTATCAAAGCGTTATCTCCCCTTGGTTACCCTTGCCCCAGGGGGTAACGGAGATTGAGGGGTGCGCGGTTTCCACCTTGCCTCGCTCGTCAGTGGCGTCTCAAGTGATTGACGGGTCTGATCCTTCCGTCTGGTCAAAGGTGGGTCGTGTTTGGCCGATGCTCCCGATTTAAAAAAATAAAAAATACTAATAAAAATACGGTGCGCCACAGAGTCGCCGCGGGTGGCTGCCACCAAGAACCGTGGGAACGCTCCCTCCCTATGAACGCAGACTGCGCTAATCTGGAGGCTTATTTGTTAGGCGATGGAAAAAGAGGAGATATCTTTAAGACAGATCGTGAAAAGAGGGCACTGTGTATAATTGCTTTTTCATCCACCCGGTTTACGGAACAAATTGAATTTCCAGTGAGCGGGGTGAGAGTCTACGTTTAAGGCTGATATCTCCACAGTGGTTGGGTAGGGCTGGCTCGCTGCCTGGTACGTATTAGGAGGGGAGTGGTGTGCCCTGTTCCGTTCCTCCTCTCTACTTCTCTTTCATTTATATTCATTAATTGGAGGTCTCATTACTTGTGACATTTAACTTGGATGGCAGGGCCCCTGAAATCCCTTTTGGAATTAAGCACAGCCTGAACTCTACTACTTCCTTCAGTCACACAGGTTCTACTAGGCAGATGGTTGTCACCAGCAGTGTTCTTCAGCCCTGCTCATGGAAAGCTACATGGTTTGCAGGCTTTTGTTACAGCCCAGCACCAACACACCTGATTCTACTAATTAGCCTACTTATTGGTGGTTAGTTGAATCTGGATGTTAATGCTGAGCTGAAAGAAGGGGGGGGATCGATACAGTTGCATATCGTAACATTATTTTGGAATGATATTATCGATATTTGATTGCAAGTACAAAATCTAACATACTTATTAGCTAGAGCTAGTCGGCTATACCTGAGATAACTAAAATAAATTGTCCTATAGCTTATTCTCCATCTTCTTGGAGAATTCCCAGCCCTTGAAAATGTGCACATCACCAGGTTGAAGAAACTAGTGAAGCACTTTCGTTGTGCATTACTCCCAGACTCTCTCTGTTTCATGAATAATCAGCCACACTGACAGACAGAACCTTCTCATAAGTGCCAGGGCTCCAGGCAGCGACCGTTTAGTTGCATTTTGCGACCCTTTGACTTGGCTGTGCGACCAAATCATGGGCTGGAGCCACCATTTGAAAGAGTTAGTGACAGCAGTGTCACCAGGGGAAAACGTTAGTCTGGAGCACTGAGTGACCTAGATTACAGCAGAATTATCATCTATTAGGGAATCAAATCTCATCCCATTATTTATATCCACCTCCCCAAAGAACACGCAGGCTTCGCTACAAGAGCAGGCAGGGCAATTTTCCTTCATGTGTTACGCAGCTGCAAATGGCCAGTGTGCATATATAGGCTGTCACACTGAAGAGTCCTCTCTCTCCCCTGATGTCTAACTATTACAGCATGTCAAGATTTCCCATTTCGGAGCTGTCCGTCCACAGAAATAGCCCCATTGTCAGTTTGTCATCTCTGCCCATTTCCAACACTAATAACAGCAGAGAGAGCGCCTGCTAGGGGAAGAAAACTGCTTAATGGCCGGTGCCAGGAGCGAAGCGTTTTGATTGTCAATAAAAATAAATAACTTTTGGAGTGCTTGCTTCCTTTTCATTTTTATTCATCCCCGTTGATGTTCTTGACAGCATGGTCATTTGCATGTGATAACAGCTTTCCATTTGGAGGACTGGCGTTTTGAAAAGGCTTTCATCCACGTCGGGATCCAGCTACATCAGCACATCAGGAAAACACAACACATGCGTGCGCTTACACACACACCCAAAAAGAAAGCAGTCATCCGCTCCCCATGTCTCTGTGAGTGACTAGCACACACACGGCACCTGTTTTTCCCCTCTCTAATGCACATTGTCAAAAGCCTTTCTCTGAGAAACGGTGTTGAGTGGCATAATGCGTTCATTTATGTCCAAGCTGTCAGGTTGGCTCTAACTGTCTGAGGCGGTTTGCTTTTGCTTTTGACAAAATACTGAAGATGGAAGGAGAGGAGTGAAGAGACGGAGTGGAAGAAGATAGGAAAGAAACCGAGAGAGAGGAGGAGGTAGAAAAGGAAAGAGTAGAGGGAGAAAAGCACGAGGGGAGAATAGATTGGAGTCCAATGTTTTGTCAGATAACAGCAAGCTATAGACAGACTCTACAGAGGTTAATTGCTGACCTCATCCACTTGTAAGTTTGTTATTGTGGCTTTAAGAGCTGAGAACAACTCCAGCAATCAGTCGCTCGCTCGCTCACACACTCAAGTATACTCTCAATAAGCACTGCTGGAACTCAGTTTCTCTGGACCCCTGCAAGGTCCACCCCTAATCTAAAATAAAACAAATTGAATGTGTCACCCAGACAGCCACTCACAAAGTATTGACTACCGATCGCTGTCCATGGTGCTGAAATTGTGAGTCTATGAAGCTGCATGCCTAATGATGATAGGCTTTCTGTGGTGCCAGGGCTGGTACATTGCCTTCAGAAAGTATTCATACCCCTTGATTTATTCCACATGTAGTTGTTACAGCCTGAATTCAAAATGGATTATATATATATTATTTTTTTTATCTACATACAATACCCCATAATGACAAAGTGAAACATGGTTTTAGGCATTTTTGCAACTTTATTATAAATGAAATACAGAAATATCTAATTTACGTAAGTATTCACAGCCCTGAGTTAATGCTTTGTAGAAGCACTTTTGGCAATGATTACAGCTGAGAGTCTTTCTGGGTAAGTCTCTAAGAGCTTTCCACACCTGGATTATGCAACATTTGCGCATTATTCTTTTCAAAATTCTTCAAGCTCTATGAGTTGGTTGTTGATCATTGCTAGACCACCATTTTCAGGTCTTGTCATAGATCTTTCAAGTAGATTGAAGTCAAAACTGTAACTCTGCCACTCAGGAACACAGAGACAGCAGGGGTTCAGACTTTAGATCCCAGTTCCTACATTTGAATATTAAAATGTATTTTATCAAACAAAACTATGCTACATTTTATCTCTGGGACCTTCAGAATGACAAATCAGAGCAAGATTACTCAATATAAGTACATTATTTACCTTCAGAGGTGAATGTATCAAACCAGTTGCCGTGATAAATGTTTTGTTGTTGTGCACTCTCCTCAAACAATAGCATGGTATTTTTTCACTGTAATAGCTACTGTAAATTGGACATTGCAGTTAGATTAACAATAATTTAAGCTCTCTGACCATATAAAACATGTCTATTTCCTGAAAGTTGGCGGTTGTTTACGCCATTCTAGTCACATTAGCGCCCGTTAGCAACAACTGTCCCGGTTAAGGAACACCAATCCCGTAGAGGTTTTAATCATTTCACCATGCTCAAAGGGATATTCAATGTCTGCTTTTTAAATATATTTCTACCCATCTACCAATTTGTTGCCCTTTGCGAGGCATTAGAAAACCTCCCTGGTCTTTGGGTTTGAAATTCACTGCTTGACTGAGGGACCTTAAAATGATCTGTATGTGTGGGGTACAGAGATGAGGTACTCATTCAAAAATCATGTTAAAGACTATTATTGCACACAGAGTGAGTCCATGCAACTTATTATGACTTGTTAAGCACATGTTTTACTCCTGAAGTTATTTAGGCTTGCTGTGTCAAAGGGGTTCAATACTTATTGACTCAAGATATTTCAGCTTTTCATTTTTTATTAATTTCCACTTTGATTTTATGGGGTATTGTGAGGCCAGTTAAACAAAATCTAAATGGAATCAATTTTAAGGCTGTAACACAACAAAATTTGGAAAAAGTCAAAGGGTGTGAGTACTTTCTGAAGGCACTGTATAGTTTGCTTTAGCTAATGAATAAATGTTTATTGGTAGGCCAATTTGGTTGTCATTTTCTCATGTTAAGCCTAACATTTCACGAAGCTATTCACAATGTCGCTATGCTGCCATTTTTAGACTGCTGGCTGGTGGCAATAATGTCGTTACTTATTCAGTAATTAAAGTTGGAACTTCAAACATTGTAAAATGTATTTTTGATGCAGCAGCATACTAATCAGCTAGTTTAGAATATACAACTGTCCTGTAGGCTATAGGCTACCTGACCCTGCATGACATGAGCCATCCTCTCGCTCTCTCCCAGCTTGGATAGAAGTTGTTGTGCATAAAACCAGTCCAACCTCAAACACTAGCTTACTAGGGATTGTTTCGTTATGCAGCCTACTCTACCATATCACCGGATTCCTGCAACCCGCCTCACCCAATGTGGTACGGATCTGTTATTTTTATTCCTTATAACTGGAACTTCCATCAGGAGCTAGCCAGCTAACTAGCTACTAGTCTTTGTTAGCCACGGCTAGCGGTCCTCACCTGTTTTCCCTGCTTCAGCCAGCCTTAGCTTGGACAATCACTTGCCAGTCTGCACAGCGCGATATCAACCCAGAGCATATCGGACTGCTTCTCTACCATATCACCGGATTCCTGACGCTCTGGATCATTACACCGGAACATTACTCCGGATCATTGCAGCTAGCTAGCGGTTACTGTTAGCTAACTCCTCTGTTCCCGAAGCAAGCACCAGCTAGGCTCGAGCTAGGCCTGTATACCAGCTAATTCTAGGGCTACAATACCTCCTTTGCCAATTGGCCTGGACCCTTTATTGTCGACACGGAGCCCCGCCAATCCATCGCGACTGGACTGCTGACGTGATCTCAAAAGGCTATTATGTTACGATATCGCTGAAGAACCATCTACTAGCCCCGGCCCGCTAGCTTTTCTGAACACTGTGTCCCCTGCTCGCCTAGCATAGTAGTGACTACCGAACAGAACCCTGACTCACCTATTGCTGCTCTTTTGACCCTATGACCACTCGGTTACACAGCTGATGCCCCCTGGACTATTTCAATAACACGGTACCTCATTTTGTTGGCCCCAGCCTCGAACTCAGGTCCTGTGTGTACCTAACTGACCCGCTCTGCCCGTTCATCTCTATTTACCCGTTGTTGTCTTAGCTCTCTTGATCAACACCTGTGATTGCTTTATGCCTCTCTCTGTCAATATGCCTTGGCTAGTTTTTATTGTTTTATTTTACTGTAGAGCCCTCAGTCTCGCTCAAAATGCCTTTGATAGCTCTTTCGTTCCACCCCACACACATGCGGAGACCTCACCTAGGTTAACTGATGCCTCCAGAGACGAAACCTCTCTCATCGTCACCCAACGAATAGGTTTACTTCCATTGTACTCACATCCTACCATACCCTTGTCTGTACATTATGCCTTGAACCTATTCTACCACGCCCAGAAATCTGCTCCTTTTATTATCTGTTCCCAACGCACTAGATGACCAGTTCTTATAGCCTTTAGCCGTACCCTTATCCTACTCCTCCTCTATTCCTCTGGTGATGTAGAGGTTAACCGAGGCCCCCAGTACTACACCTATTCCCCAGGCGCTCTCATTTTTTGACTAAAAGCCTCGCTCTCTCGCTGCCTCTGCCTCGCTCTCTCGCTGCCTCTGCCTCGCTCTCTCGCTGCCTCTGCCTCGCTCTCTCGCTGCCTCTGCCTCGCTCTCTCGCTGCCTCTGCCTCGCTCTCTCGCTGCCTCTGCCTCGCTCTCTCGCTGCCTCTGCCTCGCTCTCTCTGCCTCGCTCTCTCGCTCGCTGCCTCTCTGCCTCGCTCGCTGCCTCTCTGCCTCACTCTCTGCCTCTCTCTCGCTCGCTGCCGCTCTCTGCCTCCCCCTGTACTTAATTCCCAGTGCTAGAGCAGCGGTGTGTTTTCTAGCAGCCTTAATACACAGCCCTCTACAGCCCACATAACACTAAAGCTGTTAACTCCACAGGTGATCAACACTGGCACACAATCCTCATATTAAACACTGTGAAAGGGCCTTCCATTACACCATGACCTGCTGGAGACGGACACAACCAGATAGCTGTATTAAGTGTGATTGACACTCAGGACATATGTCCAGTGATCTCAAAGCATCAGCACATGACCATGATGTATTCACTCCTTCACTTTCATAAGCATTGTAAAGGTGTTGTGAGGTGAAAGTTTATCAGGTGTTTGGTGTTCCAAGTAAGGGATCATCACTGATTAAGGGCTGGTGCTGAGTATCAATGCTAGCTAACATATATATATATATATATTATATACACTAATAACCACAGGCTCTGCAGGGTGAGATATTTATGCCGATGTAACACTAACTGTTAACACACATTGAAGTCATCAGCTCTCCAGTTCACAGCGTTCACACCCGATGCTGTGGTTATTTCTGTACCCTGGCATAAGCTGTGCCTTGGTCTCCATTTCAGAGATTCACATGGTACTGGGCTGGGCTCCAGGAGCACCAGGTGGGCATGTTTGTTACTGCAGTGTGTGTGTGTAGAGGTGATGTGTGCTGTGCTCAGGTTCAGGTCTATGTTCTCAGAATCACAGGGAGCCTGTCAGTGGCCTCATTAGCTGCCCTTGACGGGCTGAAACACACAGGGAACACTGTGTGTGTGTATTGAGTTGGCTGTGGGTGTGTGTCTGCAGAGTTGGGGCGGGGGTGTACTGGTGTAGTCATCTGCTTGGCCTCATGCTGTGCCTGAGCTGATGGGTCAGAGGTTACCATGGCTGTGACACCAATAAAGTGCTTCGTCCTCCCATCTGTGTTCCTTCGCTCTGAATTTTTCCAGATTTTGTTACGTCACAGCCTTATGCTAAAATAGATTACATTTTATTGTTCCCTCATCAGTCTACACACAACACCCCATAATGACCAAGCAAAAACATTTTTTAAAAACATTTTTTGCTCATTTATAAAAAATAAACTGAAATTGTGACTCGTTCTCCCGTCTGGGTTCCTTCTCTCACTCTTTAACTCTCGCTCATGTTTTGTTATTTTCTAAGAGGGGGCATTAGCAAGAAACAAGGCTGAGATGGTGAGGAAGAGGCATAAAGAAAGTGGGGGGATGGAGACGTGAGCGGGAGGAAGGGAGGTTGGAGTTAAATGGTCTGTGTCACAGCCCCCTTTAACAGGCTGGATTACAGCTCCTATGTGTGTTGGGAGCTCACTACCTCAGGGGGCCTGCTATCCCCACCACCACACACCTTACCCCGCTGGCACTATTGGCCTGGGCAACTGGACAGAGGCACAGCTGATTAAATCAGGCGTCTAACAAGGAAAGAGGCAGAGAAGAGGGGGACCTTAGGAGAAAAGGGGATGAGATTAGAAGAGAGTGGGGAAGAAGCATAGTTGTAGATGTGGAGAGACGGGTTGAGAAAGGAGGGAGTTATTGAGACGGTATTGATGGGTAAAATAGTCATATTTTTCAGTGTGTTCTTCGAGTCACTGTGTCCTTATTTGCAATTGAACAAATAGACAAATATCACCTCACTTGAATAATCCTGACATTTCACTGAGGAACCCACACCTTGTTCTTCTGACACACACACCATTCCCATCAGGGTTTCTCTGTTTGCCTGGCGTCTAATGACTGTAAATCTAGTCGCTGTGTGATGATTTGCTATTTCAGTCTATGCATTTTGATGAGCACACAGATACACACACTGTGGCAAGCTGAGACGGAGCAGGTCAATTGAAAGGGTCTTTGACTGTCCTGAGTGTTTTAATTAAAGAAGCAAATAAAAGTAAACACTGAGCTAATTATGATTTGCTGTAATTAGCTTTCCCTCTGATCTTAATTGCTTTTGAATATAGCTTACCTCTGTTTGTGTGAGAGTTGTGCTTGTAATGTGAATGCAGGGGATGTGTGCATGTTCCCTGTTGCATTAAATATTCTACTTGTGTGTGTGATCATGATTTTTCATGTCTATGGCGTGAATGTGTTCTCTAAGGCAGCTTGTCCTTTCTGATGTGTATAATAACATAATGTGTGTTTGTGTGTGTGTATAAGGTATGTGTTCTCCTCTCCCAGGCCCTCTTGGACACAGTGGTACAGAGGAGTGACGGCTACAGCGTGGAGCGTTTAGAGAGACTCTTCTCTCTCCTCAGTCAGTGCATCTACCAACACCGCCTGGACTACGACAAGACACTGCTACTGGAGGTTAGACGAACACACACACACACACACACACACACAGCGACAGGCACGGGGCGACACAGACACACAGCGACAGGCACGGGGCGACACAGACACACAGCGACAGGCACGGGGCGACACAGACACACAGCGACAGGCACGGGGCGACACAGACACACAGCGACAGGCACGTGGCGACACAGACACACAGCGACAGGCACGGGGCGACACAGACACACAGCGACAGGCACGGGGCGACACAGACACACAGCGACAGGCACGTGGCGACACAGACACACAGCGACAGGCACGTGGCGACACAGACACACAGCGACAGGCACGTGGCGACACAGACACACAGCGACAGGCACGTGGCGACACAGACACACAGCGACAGGCACGGGGCGACACAGACACACAGCGACAGGCACGGGGCGACACAGACACACAGCGACAGGCACGCGGCGACACAGACACACAGCGACAGGCACGTGGCGACACAGACACACAGCGACAGGCACGGGGCGACACAGACACACAGCGACAGGCACGGGGCGACACAGACACACAGCGACAGGCACGTGGCGACACAGACACACAGCGACAGGCACGTGGCGACACAGACACACAGCGACAGGCACGTGGCGACACAGACACACAGCGACAGGCACGTGGCGACACAGACACACAGCGACAGGCACGTGGCGACACAGACACGCGGCGACACAGACACGCAGCGACAGACACGCGGCGACACAGACACGCGGCGACACAGACACGCAGCGACAGACACGTGGCGACACAGACACGCGGCGACACAGACACGCGGCGACACAGACACGCAGCGACAGACACGTGGCGACACAGACACGCGGCGACAGACACGCGGCGACACAGACACGGGGCGACAGACACGGGGCGACAGACGCGCGGCGACACAGACACGGGGCGACAGACACGCGGCGACACAGACACGGGGCGACAGACGCGGGGCGACAGACGCGGGGCGACAGACGCGGGGCGACACGGTGCCTTCAGAAAGTATTCACACCCCTCGACTTTTTACACATTTTATGTTACAAAGTGGGATTACATTTTTTTTACTTGTCCTTTTTTGCCAATGATCCACACACACTACTCTGTCAAAGTGGGGGGGGAAATGTTTTAAATGAAAAATAAAACATATATACGCATCTTCATTAGAGTCAATACATGTTAGAATCACCTTTGGCATCTATGACAGCTGTGAGTCTTTCTGGGTACGTCTCTAAGAGCTTTCCACACCTGGATTGTACAATGTTTGCCCATTTATTCTTTTAAAAATGATTTAAGCTTTGTCAAATTGGTTGTTGATCCTTGCTTGACAGCCATTTTCAAGTCAAAACTGAAACTAGGCCACTCAGGAACATTCAATGTCATCTTGGTAAGCAACTACAGTGTAGATTTGGCCTTGTGTTTTAGGTTATTTTTGAGCTGAAAGGTGAATTTTTCTCCCAGTGTCTGTTGGAATGCAGACAACCAGGTTTTCCTCTAGGATTGCTCTATTCCATTTATTTTTATCAAAAAAAAACTCCCTAGTCCTTGCTGATGTCAACCATACCCATAACATGATGCAGTCACCACCATGCTTGACAATATGAAGTGGTGCTCTGTTGGATTTGCCTGAAACGTAACACTTAGTATTCAGTGCAAGAAATTAGCTTTTTGTCTTATCACTTTAGTGCCTTGTTGCAAACAGGATGCATGTTTTAGAATATTTGTATTCTATACAGGCTTCCTTCTTTTCACTCTGTCAGTTAGGTTAGTATTGTGGAGTAACTACATCATTGTTGATCCATCCTCAGTTTTCTCCTATCACAACCATTAAACTCTAACATTTTTAAAGTCACCATTGGCCTCATGGTGAAATACCTGAGCGGTTTCCTTCCTCTCCAGCAACTGAGTTAGTAAGGACGCCTGTATCTTTGCAGTGACTGATACACCATCCAAAGTGTCTTTAATAACTTCACCATGCTCAAAGGGATATTCAGTGTCTGATTTGTTTTATTTTTTACACTTCCACCAATAGGTGCCCTTCTTTGCGAGGCATTGTAAAACCTCCCTGGTCTGGCTGAATCTGTGCTTGAAATGCACTAATTGACCTTACAGATAATTGTATGTGTGGGGTACAGAGATGAGACAGTGTTAAACACTCCATACAACTTATTATGTGACTTGTTAAGCACATTTTTACTCCTTTATTTATTTAGGCTTGCCATAACAAAGGGGCTGAATACTTATTAAGACATTTGAGTTTTTAATTAATTTAAATTAAATTCCACTTTGACATTATGGGTTATTGTGTGCAGATCAGTGACACAATCTAAAGTTAATCAATTTAAAATTCAGGCTGTAATGAAACAAAATGTGGAAAAAGGCGTGAACTTCCTGAAGGCACTGTAGCTACAGACATATACACAGACAAGCTTATTTCACCCTTCAAATACTCTGCTGTGGTAGATGTGTGCTTGGTTTCTGAAAGCTAATGGTGAGACTGAAGGCTTCTAGGCCTAACAACTAACATTGTCTGACTCCTAGTGAGTGCTACAGAGAGTAGCCAGCGTTGTGTTGTTTGAGGGTCGTATTAACTAGAGGCATATCGAAATGTCTCTGGCTAGTGCTGTCAGAGCGAGGACAGCAGGGGTGTGGACACACAGACCGTCTGGCCGCTAGAGAGAGGGGGATTGTTTGTATGCCTGGTCAGTGATTCTCCTGTTCAGGGACCAGAGTGGTTTCTGTTAACAGGGCTGCTCAACAGATCAGGCACGTCTACAGCTCAAACCCAGCCACCTAGAGCAGACCGACCCCCTCGCCCTTTCGAACACACTATGTGTTGGTATAAGATGTCTGTTGTCGTCCTTCATCTTGTATGTGCATGGGGAGACTAAATGAAATGTTAGGGCTGGGCGATATATCAAATTAATTTCATTAATTTGAATTTGTTTTAGCGCAATGTTCCAAATGCCTGTATCACAAGAATCAAGGTTTTAACATATTTCTTTTGTTTTTATAAGCGTTTGTCTTTATGGTCTCATCTCCTTTGCTTCTTCTGTGCACCTTCCCACTCGCACACACACCAAGCCCCTCCCCCTGCCACTCACAACAAAGATGAAATATCACTTCTTCCTCTCTGACAAGCGGTTTCAACTCACTATTAGCATTTGAGGTTTGGTCCAACAGAATGGTTCATATGGACACCGAAACATGATTTTACTGTAATAGAGGAGAAGTGAACTTTCTACTGACCCTTTAATGTATCTACTACCAACATTTAGAACAGAGCAGACCCTACTAAAAATGGAAGTATCAATGAACATTGACTGTGTAAATAGTCAGTTTCTGTCATGCGTGACGTTGTCGTACCGCTAGCAGCAGTTTAGCCACTGACTGTTATACTAGATGTCTAGTTGACTTTTTCTAGCACCTTTCACCAGGTCTTAGAGCTTTACGCTGTATAGAGGTAACTCCCCTCATCCCCTGGGTGTGTTCTACTCACATTCATGACATTGAGAATAACAATTGAATTGTTGGTGCCAACATGGCTCATTTGAATTCATTGAGCACCTATTAGTAAGCTTGTGGTTTCAGTGTAACAGATGTGATTCATTCTGACCTGTTTGTTTTTCTGTTTTTTCAGGAGATGGAGAGGAAAGTCCAGAATTTTATTACATTCCTGTGAGACTCAGCGAGACAGTCAGGTTGACCCTGATTTAGACTCTGAACACACACACACACACACGCGAGAGGAACAGAGACCAGCCACTGGGCCAAGTCCTTACACACAGAGCAAATACATAGCGCTGGTCTTAACGTAAACGACAGAACAAGGAAAAAAAGAGGAGACTTTCTATGGTGCTATAGTCTCAGGTACCCTGGTCAGACCCAGACCCAGTCTACAACCAAACGGACTCATGGACACACACAGGAATGGTGAAAGGGGTGTCGCTGGTGCTATTCAGGTGCTATCCTAATCCATGGGGCTCTGGGGAGTAACTGACCAACAAAACAGATTGGGTGATGTCATATCTCAATACGGCCTACTTTTGAACTGAGCACACACAGACTACATGTAAACTACATATGTGCTTAGTTATACTGACACACACACAGACACACACACACACACACAGTAAACCCAGGCACAGATTGTCACCAGCAGTGTGTGTGCAGTTAGCTAGGAGGTTAAGGCAGTCTCCTGTTTCGTTACCATTGCTGAGCCCATCTCCTCTCAGTACTGAATCAGCATCATAGGCCAGTCATCTCATAGATACAACAGCTCACAGATCATACTGAGTCATTCAAACAGCCTGGTTTGATTAGCATCTGGCTCTAATCAATACATATAATTGATAGATTTTTGATTGATATGGCTCTAATAGCCACCCTTCTCGCCCAATGTCCATTAAATGTTTTGAACGTGACGATACAGTTAGTTCATGTTGCACTGGTGGCCCAGAATCAGAGCCATACATTACATATGGAAACAGAAAGATATGGCGGTGTTTAGAATCAATTGCAAACTGATTACAAAAACATGAAATCCCCCTTAACAATTAAACGTGTTACTGGAATGCATCAACAGAAACTAAGGACGCGTTTATTTTTTAGCTTTTCAGTCGTATCAAACAGATTGACGTGCTGCTTGTGGAAGCTGAATCACATCTCTGTCCGGAATTGTCCGTTTTCTTCAACGCAAGCTGTGCCCTGCTCGTTTTTATTTCCCATCCACACCAAACTAACTGGAAGCGATTTAATTGGACACTTCTTGTAGTTTGCACTGCCTAGCATGTGCCTTATTTAACCCCCAATGAACTTTAATATTTCTGAAAGAAGGGTTTTTATCAACTGCTCTGTTCAATGTAGTGCAGTACAGTGGGTTCGATGTAGGCATTTTCCCCTTACTAACCACAGATCTAGGATCAGTTCACCCAACTATAACCTTTTGGGGGGGATAATATCTGACCCAGGACCAGCGGACAGAGGTCACTTCTACAGTACCAAACTCAGGATAGTCACAGTAGGAAAGCAGATCTGTTAAGTCTTTTCCTGCCCAAATGGAATAAGTAAAGAAGGATTTTGAGGACAAGAGGGTTTTTATTACTTTCATGTGGATGGAGGTAAAAAATTGTGGTGCCAATTTTCCCCAAAATATATACATTTCCTCAATTAGGTGCTGAGTTTGTGCGCGTTTGTTAGAATTTTGACGTTTTTCAATTTTATACGATACGTTGGCAACGATGTTTGGATTGTGAAGCTTCTGATGATGAACAAGGCCATTCTGTTGAGGTTAGAACAGCATTATTTTGTTTTTGGATTGTCTACGCCTGAAGGCAGTGAGAAGGTTGTAATCCGCTATGGTCTATCCATGTTCATCTTGTGGTAAAGATATTTGCTTTTCTACTTTTTCTTCTTGGCTTTCCTTGGCCATGGATTAGTCCATGTTTTGACCAGAGTTAGCCGTTGGGTCAAACAGACAACCCTTTCTCTTTCACATTCAAATCATTCTTAACACCAGGGTTCCAACTCAGGTCTGGAGAACTACTAGGTGTACAGGCTTTTGTTCCAAATAAACTAAACATGGTCTTCAGTCTGGCTCACAATTGGGCTGTAACAAAATCCTAGTAGCTCTCTAAGATTGGAGAGTTGTAAAAGCCCTGCTTTATGCTGATCCAAACTCCAACCCCTGATGCTCTCCACCTCTGCCTTCTCTTGGATCGCTGGGTGAAGATTTAACAAAGTTAAGAATATGCAAACTAGCATTTTGAGGCCTAAGCATTGGACTACTGCAGAGAGAGAAACAAAGCTACCTCAGCTTAATTTATTTTAATGCTATGACAAACCGTTTACTGGGTGCAAACAGTATTAGGCCATGTTCCAAACTATCGTCGCAACTCTCATACTGCTAAGGTACTGGATCATCAGCACAAGGTCTGTGGCTGCTGCGGTAACACCAGTTTGTTTGTCTTTATTGCATTTGAGCCGAGACGAAACATACAGCATTTAAGTTCAAGCAAATGTCAAACTGTATATTTCAGTTCTGCAGACAGTCGTCCTAAGTTTGCTTTCCTTTCAGATCGTACTACACTATTTTACAGGCTATTGCGATTCTTCTGTCCATCTAACCACGATCTCCTCTTTTACATTGAGCTCGACGTGTTTGCAGACTCATCTTTCTCGTGGTGTTCCATTTTCTTTTTATTTATTAACATAATTATTCAACATGTTTGTCTTAATATCCATTAACTGTCTTTGTATATTTGAAAATTTAACAAATTGGGAAGAGTTGTTACTCAAAGTTATTTGAGCTTAGTGCCGAGGTAGCAGGTTTTGGAGCGTTTCGGGGAATAAAGGAGGTTACAGGTGTCTCAGGTTTCTTCAGGCTACACTTATTCCATTGTGGTGATTCGTTTTTTCTTGTTTTGTGGTTATGGACTGTGGCATACTGGACGAGGCTAACGTTGACTTATCGGAATTTTTACTTAAAAAAATACAATAGTGTGTCGCGGAATCAATTTGGCAACCAAGTAAAATAGTTTGTCAGCATTTTTGGGGGGGCAAAATCATTTTAAGAATTGGGGAATAAAATATTTGTGTTTTTATAATGTCATCCTCATGTTCTTGTCTATACATTTTAGTCAGTTTGGACAAACAACCAATTTTTGTCTGGTAGTTAAACGATTTAGTCCAGTATGCAGAATGAGCGCAATTCTCCATCACAACTTAATTTTATCTGAAATACTGAGTTTCTCTTTTCGGGTGGGATTCATTTAGTATGGTTTTTTTCTGTAGCATCACCATGTTTAATTTCTTTGAGGTTAGTGTATTGAACATCCTTTTCCCCATTTAAGTGTTACTTTAGTGTTATATTTTAAATAAAACCTTTACTGTATTTCTGAAATAAACTGCTGTGATAAACTTGAATAAAGGTGCAAATTGTACTTTTTGTCAAGTGCTTTCATTTCCGCAGTGCACATGCCTGTCATCATTTTGGCTTTGAAACTGATTCCTTTTATTTAAGGTTGTAAAGAAGTTATGCCTTAATATTTGTACATTTTGGTTATTTAGGTAACTAGTCTGGATCGCTGAAGTTCATCTTCACAGCGTGATTGAAATTGAGGCAATTTTCCTGCATTCGCGGTAAACGCTGATTATGTACCTCAATCGGAATTTACATCACGCAACCTAACACTTCAGATTGAATGGAGCCCTAGTAAGTAAAACTTTCCCTCAAAGCAGCGATCGTAAGAAAAGACAACTGCAAGTGTTGTGGTGGATTCAAACCGAATAAAAATTAAGCGGCAATGTGATAAACGGTTTGAATCCAGCCCTTTGCGGAAGAAAGGCAACCATTCACTCAAAAGCTTTATAGTATAAGACGGCATCCAGACCGGCTTGTTTCACTCAACTCCGTTCTCTTATATAGAGGCAGCATTAGGTTTTGATGATTGGCTAGCAAGTCACCATCAGCTGATAATTGTAGAATGTTTTACTGAAGGTGTTGCTTGCACATCGCTGGTCCACTCCGGTAGAAAACGAGTTGAGCGTTCCACACAAACAATGACTCAACCATTGTGGTATGTATTTTTTTTATTTTGGGTACAGACATACAATTTTTTTTTGTCCAACCTAGCACTTTTTTCTAAAAACGTTTATACAGAACCACCTTCAGGTTTTAAAATATACATATTTCCTCCCGGTATTTACAGAATGTCCAAACACCGGAGCTCGCAGTGAAATACAAATACATTGCTGTCAAAGTATTTACACCCCTTGACTTATTCCACATTGTTACTTTAAAATGGATTTGTCGTGTTAAAAAAATGTTCTCAATATCGCAGAATTTATGATAAACCATTCAAAAATCATGTTAACCACTAATTGCACACAAAGCCCATGAACATTTTTACTTCTGAACTTGTTAACAAAGGGGTTGAATACTTGACTCAATACATTTCAGCTTTTAATTTGTAAACACTTCAACATGTGGAAAAGGTCAAGGGGTATGAATAGTTTGAAGGCACTGCGCTATCCGTAGCGCGACGGAAATGTCAAGGTAATTTCCGATTGATCCGACATATGCAGCGTTTAGCGTGAATGCAGTCTCCACCAACCTTGCCTTTCAATTTCTATCGCACTGTAGCGCAGGTGAAACAGTTTGATCCTTGAGCCACAGGTGGTTATTGTGCTTTGGCTGTGTGGAGGAGAAATGCCCAGTTGGAGTGTCTTTGATGTCAAGATACAGGGCCACCCTACCTTCGGTGGTGCCAGTTAAGTCATCTTTCTGGCCCAGAAAGAGACCAAGTATCCAATGTGTCCTTATAAACCAGGGGGGGGGGGGGGGGACATCCAGAGAAAAACAAGGCTGATCTTTCTCATCACAGTTGGAAGTTGTTTCTAAAACCCTGTGGACTCCCTCCACACACAAACATCTGCCCTGTCCTAACGCCACTAAGGAAGGTCCTCAAACATATCATTCCATTTGGACATACATTTTACCTCCGTAACAGAAACCACTAAGTGACAACAAAGACTGGGATGGCTTTTAATATACTTGAGTCAGGAACACAAAGGGCCTTTCAAATAAACAGACAGAACTAAAATAACTATGTATCAAACTAAAGACTAGTAGCAAGGAGCGGCCCTGTGCCTATATAATGAGGGGATATTTAGACCCTTTATCGACTTCCCCAGAGTCAGATGAACTTGTGGACACCATGTTTCTGTGTCATGCATGTTAGAAGTAGTTTGCTAACTAGCACCTCCAACTTCCATCAAACTGTACATAGAAACATGGTATCCACAAGTTCATCTGACTCTGGGGAAGTAGATAAAGGGCCTCAATGCCAAAATTCAGACAAATTCCTTTAAGCTACACTTTATAATACATACAGTAGCTTAGGCACCAGTTCCTAACATGGCAGAGTGGTTCAAGATAAGATGTCTACATTCTGCATGGGAGGGAGGGAAGGTTATAAGACAACAATGCTGGCATCAAGTCCTGGGGGTGTTGTAGTTGGATGGTGCTGACTGGTTGACCCCCAAAAGCTGCACAGTGTCCTGCCCCAACCAGACCGGTCAGGGGTGAGTTTCCCAAAAGCTTCATAGCTAACGTGGCACTTTGTTTCTCTAAACAACCCAGGTCCACAGGAGAGAAGAAACAATAATTGTCAAATCGATGTTTCACTAAATGAAGAACTTTGCTGTTCTAAGTGCCGTGGTCTGGGTAGTCAAGAGACAAACTGCCACATCGGCTAGCTTTCTGGAAACTCATTCATCCCTCTGAGCCAAATGGAAACCGGGCTCAGCCACTCTGGATGTACTTCTTGATGACGACACAGCCATGTCTGAAGAGAGGGCAGGGCAGCGACTGGAGGAGCGTCCAGTTGTTAGTGTGGGGGTCAAAGGTCTCCATGTTACCCAGGGCAGGACCCTCGCTGCTCACGATGCCCCCCGTCGCATAGATCTTACCATCCAGGATCACCGCACTGTAGAGAGAAACAAAGATCAAAGTTGTTCATTTTAATTACGTTATTCATGATCAAAACATGTCCAGGAATAAATCCATTGAGATTCATCATCTAGTTTCTATGACAACATATACATTAAAGATGGAATCCGTAGCGGGGAAACTGCCACGTCAGTTTGCGACATAACAAAGACGTTACCTCAAACAACGAACATTGTTTAATTCCCTCGAGCATCATTCACACGTGATAGAACAGCAGTATATAACCACCATGAAGATCTTTTAGCAGGATGCTCCTCTGCCCCGTTTCAAAAACAAATGTGCCTGGGGCTGACTAGCGGCGCCGTTTCAACTTATGTGGATCTCAGCTTTAAGAGAAAACATTTCGTTGCTTGTCCATGTTAGGTAATTAACAGGAAATGACATTTCCCTAGGACGGTGTTCAGACAGCAAGGTTAAGCCTAACATGGCTAACTATCCTCTTCATGGTGGAAATATTCATTAAACATCAGAGATGGAGAAAAGCAGACAATGAGTCTGAACCTGTTGCTGTGAGAGAAAATTACTGACATTCTCAACATGACACCGCTTTCCAAGAGAGATAATAATGAACTTTGCAGAGGGAGAAAAAGGAATGAAAAAAATATTTTCAAATGTCCTCATTTGATGTGAGGAACAGAAACAGAGGACTGTGTGTAGGGAGGAAGGATTAAAACTTTGCCTGTAAGCTGATTACAGTTTTGTAATCTCACTGGGGGCTGGCGCCATCTCCATTTACATAAGGTACACACACAATCACTGATGGGACCCATGAGATTATTACATAAAGAGTCAATCCAGTCAGAAGGAAAAAGGAGAGCTGATCCAGATGGGACACAGTGCTGGCTAAAGCCTAACTGGGCTGTTAAAGATAAACAAGGAGAATTCAGCCAGGGACTCAGCCACAAGGACAGGGAAAAGGAAAAATGAAGTGTCCGCATTAGTTTATAATGACTGCTGGTGCATGGGGCTGGCTGAGTGTGAGTGTAGTGTATGTGCATCGGTCTGTGTGTGATCACTAAACTAGCATCAGTCTTATTCAGTAAACTGAAAGCAGCTGCTGTTGTGTGGGGGAATAGTTGATCAATAATTCTGACAGCGTGATGTTGTACATTTACTAGGTAGACTTAGATATGTCTGGAAGTGCTCCCAAAATGTATTTAGGAGTCTCTGTCTCAAGTGGGTCCTATACACTAGGCCAGAGTTGGGGACTTGAGACCGGGACTAGAATCTCACTTCAGTCACAAAAATCCAGACTCCTGGTAGACTGACATCCTGCAGGACTCCTGTGGATCCGGTGAGATCTTCACAATCAAAGAGAGACATTTCTAATTCAACATCTATAGTGGTGGTTCATACTGACCCCTAACGTGGTTCATGTTAATCCCTTACCTGCAGAACTGTCGTGAGTGGTTCACGTGGGTTCTTACCTGCAGAACTGTCGTGAGTGGTTCACGTGGGTTCTTACCTGCAGAACTGTCGTGAGTGGTTCACGTGGGTTCTTACCTGCAGAACTGTCGTGAGTGGTTCACGTGGGTTCTTACCTGCAGAACTGTCGTGAGTGGTTCACGTGGGTTCTTACCTGCAGAACTGTCGTGAGTGGTTCACGTGGGTTCTTACCTGCAGAACTGTCGTGAGTGGTTCACGTGGGTTCTTACCTGCAGAACTGTCGTGAGTGGTTCACGTGGGTTCTTACCTGCAGAACTGTCGTGAGTGGTTCACGTGGGTTCTTACCTGCAGAACTGTCGTGAGTGGTTCACGTGGGTTCTTACCTGCAGAACTGTCGTGAGTGGTTCACGTGGGTTCTTACCTGCAGAACTGTCGTGAGTGGTTCATATTAGGTCCGGCTTTGATGTTTCCCTTGTCCGGGTCATAGATGGTGGTGGCCCGGGCGTAGGCTCCTCCCAGAATAAAGATGTGTCCGTTCAGAGTGACTGCCGGGGCGTACTTATTATCTGCACAACAAACACAGAGACACGCGAGATTAACAGATAGGAAGGTAGAAGATTTAGAACGGGCCGAAGGAGAGAAAGATGTTTAAAAGCCAGGGCTGGATAGATGTTGAAAACTAGACAAAAACGGATGTTAATGCTTGAATTGTATTTTCCTCCGGCAGAATGTCCCAGGGTAGAACGGCATGATTCTGTTTTACATTTATTCTTCAGTCTACAGCTGCAAAATCACATGGGCATTCCTCATATCACTTCCCTGAGTACCAGGCTCAAGACAAAAAAAAGATGGTTTTGGGAAATGTACATTTTACAGTGAACGGATAACAGAATTCATGAATCGACCCCGCCCTTTCCTAATTACCTATATAAAGCCCGCCCCGCCCACACACGCTCGGTCAAGACCAATCAATGTACAACACATCGACAGACCAATCATTCTTTCAAATGATTACAGCTGGCCAATTTATGACATCATGAATAATGCAGATATCCCCGTGTAGCATTTTGTTTTTCACTTCCATCCACCACACACACGTGCCACATCCCCTTCAGTGACTATAAAGACAGATGGGTTTAATTAAAATCCCATCTCGCCAGGCGTAAGTGACGACAGTCGTTCAGCTCTCTCTATGTGACACTCAGAACCCGGGGCCCTGTCACTATCAGTAACACAACCAGGAAACAACCAGATTTCAGCTGGCGGGTGGGCGTGGCTGGCGTGTGTGTGTGTCAGAGACAGAGGGATTGTATCAAGTGTCTCCAGAGACAAAATACAAAGCTCTTCCCTGGGGACTGTTCCACTGTTCTGCTTTAACAATAGATACACTGTTTCCCTTCGCTGCCTCAGATGAGCTTCTCTCATGTGAATACGAAGGTCTTGGAACACTATTTAAAGTGCCTTATATTCCCAGTGTACTCCTATCTATATACCGCCTTATATTCCCAGTGTACTCCTATATACTGCCTTATAATCCCAGTGTACTCCTATATACTGCCTTATAATCCCAGTGTACTCCTATATACTGCCTTATATTCCCAGTGTACTCCTATATACTGCCTTATACTCAGTGTACTCCTATATACTGCCTTATATTCCCAGCATACTCCTATATACTGCCTTATATTCTCAGCGTATTCCTATATACTGCCTTATATTCCCAGTGTACTCCCAGTGTACTCCATGGTTGTTTCCTGTCTTATTGTCTCAGCCCAACAGCAGCTGGAGAGGGAGCAATAAGAGAAAACTAGAAGTAGATTTTAACCAAATCTGGAAGCACGCTTTCCACTGTACCTACGGGCCAACTTCGGTATTGCAGTTTAACTGAAATCTGATCCAAAAAACCTGTTCTCCTAGACGGCAAGTCAAATTGGAAAATTCCTGATAAGACACTGGTCATCACTTTTGTGCACTAAACAACCATTGAATTATTTTAACTGTTGCTGCCCAAGTCCGATTTATTTTCCATCATTAACATTCATGCTGACGTCATGAGCACAGCTGGCCACGGGGAAGTGCCGGTTGGTTTGTTTAGCTGTCCACGTGGTTGGCACGCTCTGGCAGCATTCCCAGTGCATGTTCGCACAATACCTCTGTCACTCATCCGCAAAAGTGCACGGCCTTAGTCGGCTGATGTAGAGAGAGATCAACAACCACGAAACAGCGAATGCGCACGTCAGCAGATTACATTGAAATCGATGTTCGGCCATCTTGTAACATGTTCTCCAATGAATTATATACCTCAGCAGTTTTAACTAAGGCTTTGTTATCAGGTAGATTATAACACACAATCGGTAATCATGATTGTTCAGAGGGCCTCCCGCTTTATGCACATCCTCCTTGATCCTTCAGCTTCCTTTATACTTACTCACAACAGTGTAATTTGCACAATAATTGTTCTGGATCAAGTCTTGGGCCAGTAGTGCTTCTCTTTGCTTTTTCCCTTTCTTTCTACTTTCTACTTTTTTTCTCGCTTTATCTATCCCTTCTCTTTCGTCCCCTCCCTCTCCGTCTCTTTCTTAGCAGGACACATGAACACTGGATTAGTGACTGTCTGAGATAACTGTTCACAGCTTGGGTTGGAGTGTGTGGGACCGTCTGACAGAGCGTGTGTGTGTATAAACATGTATGCTAGTGCTTGAGTGAACTCATGTGTCTACAGTAAATCGATGTTGAGGAGTCCACGTTCAGGTGGTGTGTGTTTATGTTCCTGCATACGTGTGTGTATGTAAGTGTGTGTATTACTGCATGTGCGTGAGAGCAGGAAAGAGTTTGTTGATAAGTGTTGAGAAAACCACTTGCAGCTCATTCAGGGGAGAAGGTTCCAAACAAAGGACTCCCATCACTGGGTTACATCCAGGATCTACAGGCTGCTGTCCTCTACTGCTTTCCAGTCCTTCCTCTTTGTAATAGCTGCACCCTCTCCACAGTCTGTTAGACCATATTCCTTTCTCCCCCCCATCGTCCCTTCCTTTCTCACCCCCCCGCTCCTTTCTCCCCCTCTTGCTTTTTGCTGTGGATACATTTCTACTGCATGCCTAGGCCCGGGGGATCATGTGGGGTTAGATAAGGTGGTGTGTGTGCACATGTGAATATTTATTTGAATGGAGGGAGGGGGTCGGTGAGGTTGAGTGAACTGTGCTCTCATTCCGCTCTACATTACTGCCATCTCTGCCAAGTTAGTGCCGAGTAAATTAGCGTATAGAGCAGTTAGAGTATTGACTCTTACCTATCATGGGTGACTCTATGAAGCTCCAGGAGTTGGTCTGAGGGACGTATGACTGTAGTACTCCTGCAGATCGCCCTGCCTCGTTCACCCCCCCAAACACATACACCTTCCCCCCACACACTGTGGCTGCTGCAGAGTGCACCGGCTTGGGGAGCGGAGACACCATCGCCCACTGGTTGGTTATGGTGTCGTACCTACGGAGAGGAGAGAGACAAGGACTGGTTAGTGATGGTTCATACCAACACAGAGAGAGGAGAGACACAAAAGACTGGTTAGTGATGGTTCATACCTCGTGCCAACACAGGGAAGTTTTTACCATTGTTATTTCATCTGCAAGGCCTTTTTCAATATATTTGAAATGTGCATTTAGAAACTTCAATATTGCAATGTGCTAGCTTATGGCCCATGTCTCCTATTTTCTAAATGGTACACACAGCACAACTGCAAACAAGAGAATATCATTCAGATATACACTACATGGCCAAAAGACACCTGCTTGTCGAACATCTCATTTCAAAATCGTGTGTATTACTATGGAGTTGGTCCCCCTTTGCTGCTATAACAGCCTCCACTCTTCTGGGAAAGCTTTCCACTAGATGTTGGAACATTGCTGCGGGGACTTGCTTCCATTCAGCCACAAGGGCATTAGAGGTGGGGCACTGATGTTAGGCAATTAGGCCTGGCTCGCAGTCAGCGTTCCAATTCATCCCAAAGGTGTTCGATGGAGTTGAGGTCAGGGCTCTGTGCAGGCCAGTCAAGTTATTCCACACAGATCGACAAACCATTTCTGTATGGACCTTGCTTTGTGCATGGGGGCATTGTCATGCTGAAACAGTAAAGGGCCTTCCCCAAACTGTTGCCACAAAGTTGGAGGCACAGAATGATCCATTGTGTGCTGTAGCGTTAAGATTTCCCTTCACTGGAACTAAGGGGCCTAGCCCGAACCATGAAAAACAGCCCCAGACCATTATTCCTCCTCCACCAAACTTTACAGTTGGCACTATGCATTCAGGCAGGTAGCATTCTCCTGGCATCTGCCAAAACCAGATTAGTCTGCTAGATGGTGAAGCGTGATTCATCACTCCAAAGAACGTGTTTCCACTGCTCCAGAGTCCAATGGCAGTGAGCTTTACACCACTCCAGCCGACGCTTGGCATTACACATGGTGATCTTAGGCTTAGGCTACTCGGCCATGGAACCCCATTTCATGAAGCTCATGACGAACACTTCTTATATTGACGTTGCTTCCAGAGGCATTTTGGTTACTCAGTAGTGAGTGTTACAACCGAGGACAGAATTCTTTACGCGCTTCAGAACTCGGCGGCCCCATTCTGTGAGCTTGTGTGGCCTACTACTTTGCGGCTGAGCCGTTGTTGGAACTGAGCTCTTCAGTATGGGCCATTCTACTTCCAATGTTTGTCTATGGAGATTGCATGGCAGTGTGCTCCCTTTTTCTGACACCTGTCAGCAACGGGTGTGGCTGAAATAGCCAAATCCACTCATTTGAAGGGGTGTCCACATACTTTTGGTCATGCAGTGTAGTATCACAGGGCACAATACTGAGTCCAGGGAGCCAGGCATGAAACACGCAACGGTAGAAGTTAGACACCAAGTAATACATTTTCGGACATGACTGCAAAACAAAGGCAACCAGCCATGACGAAACATCTAGCCGACAATGGCAGCTATAGACATTAAAACCATAGTAACTAGGGATGCGCGATATATCGGTGAACATATCAGAATCGGACGATATTAGCTAAAAATGCCAACATCGGTATCGGCCCGATGTCTAGTTTAACACCAATGATAAAAACCAATGTCAAAGCTACCGTGCATACCTATATAACGTTGGTACATGACGTAATAACGGCACGCAAAATTCTGCGCTACACGTGCAACACAGCATTCCTAACTTTGCCCACAATGTCTGCTGTATGGATCGAGCAGTCAACAAGTCGAGCAGTCATTTAAAAGAGTAAGAACATTTCAGCGAGACAACTCAAAAGGTGAAATCCATTAAAGCCAAGATAATGGAATTCGTTGCCCTTGACAATCAACCGTTCTATGTCGTGGATGATGTTGGCTTTCGCAGACTGGTCGAGCACCGGTACACACTACCAAGTGCACTATTTTTCAGATGTTGCCCTACCGGAGTTACACAGTAATAGCTTCACTGCTATTAGCTTCACGACATACATACTCTGGAACGCCGTTTGGGTCTTTGCGTGTCAATAAAGATACAGTAGCACTGTCAAAGCTGTACAAAAGTCTGCAAACAATGTGTTTACAATACCGCGTTGGTAATAAAGCATAATTTGTTCGACCGCAACTTCTGGGGTAGCTAGCTTTAGCTTGGTACCTAGCTAGCACCAATACAACTAGCCAGAAAACAAATGACCAGTAGAAACTGAAGTTATTTTCATTATTCTTAGCAATGATTGAGGAATCCTTGTGAGTAAGTATTAGCTAGGTTGCCACTTGTTAATCGCCTATTGAAACTACTTTCAGTTCATGAAAATAAATAGCTAGGCAGCTACTTAACCCTGTTGCCCAAAGCTAACGTTATAAGCAGCCAGCTAGGTTCATCTGGCTAGTGAGGCTCGACCGGAACGGGTTATGTGTTGTGAAGCCAGCCACAATAAGGATTAGGCACAATAGTGGAATTTGTGGTTTGTCTTCAAAATAAACGTGTCATTGACAGTGATGCAAATGAATACAAATAGTAGAATTATGCTATACTTTAATTTTGAAGGCTAACCGCAAAGTCCACTATTGTGTCTAGCTTCACATAGATGGGTCCGACCACTATTAATCAAATAAGAACTGTCTTACAATTTATATTAGCTAGGTGTCATTATTTTAGATGACACCTAGCTATATAGCTAACTATAGCTACTGAAACAGATTATGTTGTGTTATTTGACACGTCAAATACAGTAATTTGACGTGTATCTTTTCTGAAATGCAAAGACCCAAATGGCGTTCCATAGAAATCCTGGTTGAGAATGAAATGACTGAACAATGAAACAGCACAGCAAGTAAGTGAAAGAAATAGGTTTTGATTATGTTTTACTGGTAATAGGGACATACGTAAATGCCCAAAAAATAAATAATTGTCAGTGTGGTGTGTAACCTTTACTTAACCCGGCAAGTCAGTTAAGAACAAATTCTTATTTACAACGATGGCCCGGACGATGCTGGATGTGATACAGCCTGGATTCGATGTGATAAAGCCTGGATTCGAACTAGGGACTGTAGTGATGTCTCTTGCACTGAGATGCAGTGCCTTAGACCGCTGCGTCCATGTGTGTGTGTTAACTATTTAACTGTACTAGAATGCTTAAAAGGCCGCAAAAAAATGTATATCGTTTTTTTGGTAAGGAAAATATCAGATATCGGTAAAAAATGTCATATCGGTGCATCACTAATTGTAACACATGTGAGCTATGACCTCAGTGTCTACTGTTCTGTTGTGTAGTGAGTCAACACTGTTTGGACATCACACTGAGCTCCTGGTAATGACTTCAAGACCAAACCCACCAAGTTGACAAGGGTTGACACCATGACTGTTAGCCCTGTCCATCAGCAAAATATGCGTCTGTTTATGTGTGCGTGCGTGCGTGAAGTGCGTGCGAGCGCGCGCGCTCGCTTGAGTGCGTGCGCGCGCGCTTGCTTGAGTGCGCGCGTGTGTGAGTTGTCTATAAAGTCAATTACAAACCAATTGGTTGGAGGAGTGAAATGCAATCACGTTTCAGATAGCATTAGCTGTGAAAACACATCAATCACGTTTCAGACAGAATTAGCTGTGAAAACACATCAATCATGCGTTTAGTGATGGTCAATACTGTGGCTGTTGGTGAAGCGGAGAGCCAAAGTCACTTGAGGAGCTATTTACAACACAGAGACAGAATCAGGCCATAGACAAACATTTACTGCAGAAATAAATACTTTTAATTGAAGAATGTGTCAGACTAGTTTGTTTATTATTTACTCCTATTTTCTCTGAAGATTACACATGAAACGAATCCACTGATATCAAACACAAACACTGTTGGAGAGTTGATTTGGGGAGGCTAGCTGTCAGTCAACATGATTTTTGGTATGACAGGATAAATAACGTGCGAGTGAGTGGATAAAGAGGGACATGGAGGCCTAGTCAGCCTGCTACAGAGAGCAGGCATATTAGATATGGGTCACCATCAAACACACTAATATGCAGGAGTGAAAGTAGATTTAATTTTTTACTGGTAAGAGACACCCAAGTGTGCACAGATTTCTATAGCCTAGGGGGGGTAGTCATAGAATTACATTTCAAATCCCTATTCATTTCATATATGATGTCTGTGAGCCTAATAGCCTAGTCTTTGTCATAACACTTAATATGCAATACCTTTTAACATAAGCAAAGCGTGGGTTTCAAGTTTGGGAAGCTAATTTTCACCATAAACACGCACCTTTATAATAAAGCATTCCACGCATCCACACATTTGCAGACTTATCTAAGAAAGCCTACTATTCTTAAATGTGATGATTAGATATATTATTTGCCTAAATTTTGACTACCAATCCCTGTTCGCACAAAGACTATGGGCTGCCTAGGCTATAAGCCTATCAGATATATTTCTTGTTGGCCTTTAATAAACACATTTCATGAAATTCTACTACATGTGAATGGAGACATTAACAATCTTACAATGACAGGGTAGCTACTCTGCTGACACTGACAAACAGATCAAGAAAAACAACCTTGTCTGATCCATATAATGGGCCTACGAAAAGAGGAGACCTGGAGGAGGAAATTATTGTCCAAAAAGAAAAACAAGTGGCACTGACCCATTGATAAAGACAGTTAACGTGCACACTCACCGGGGCTATGACCGATGTTCTCTGCTGGTGCCAATAAGATGAGCTACTGTTGGCTTAATTAAATGGAGAATATTGATACCTAATAGACAGATTGGAGTCTTTTCATTGTCATATCTTTATAGCAACAGCCATTTGCTTTCTAAACTGTTTTTCCAGGATTGTATTTTTAAAATATTGAGATATGCCTGGCTGGGTCTCTCTCTTCACTGACAGTCGCAACTCAACTGTCTATTTTGTTTTGCTGTGCCACTGCCCTAAATGCGGGCCCTTCCAACTGTAGGCTATGAGATTTAAAATGATCCAGTTTTTCTTTGTTGTTTAGTTGAACACCCTTTTTCTCCCCAATTTCGTGATTACGATCTTGTCTCATCCCTCAGAACAGGAGAAAGGTCGTATCATGCATCCTCCTAAACATGACCCGCCAAACCGCACTTCTTAACACCCGTTCGCTTAACACGGAAGCTAGCTGCATCAATGTGTTGGAGGAAACCCCGTTCAACTGAAGACCGGAGTCAGCCTGCAGGCGCCCGGCCCGCAACAAGGAGTCGCTAGAGCGCGATGAGCTAAGTAAAGCCCCAAGGCCAAACCCTCTTCAAACGACGCCACCCTATGGGACTCCCGGCCACGACCGATAACGACGGGATCGAACCCCAGGCTGTAGTGACGCCGCAACACTGATGCAGTGCCTTAGACTGCTGCGCCACTCGTGAGGCCCACAACTTTTATTTTTATTTTATTTTAAAAGCTAATGATCCTCTGTGGACTAAAATTGCTTTTTGGTGTAGTAGCCTCATTTGAATGATTTTATTTATTTATGTATAGACAGGAGTAAGCTAATTAGGCTTTATAATTGGCAATTTAATTCAACTTAATTTAGGGAAAGCTTAGCTTCCCTAAATATTAGATAATGGTGTAGTAGCCTATAGCTTTAGGCCCTGAGGCTGCGGTTAGCGTAGGCCCTGAGGCTGCGGTTAGCGTAGGCCCTGAGGCTGCGGTTAGCGTAGGCCCTGAGGCTGCGGTTAGCGTAGGCCCTGAGGCTGCGGTTAGCGTAGGCCCTGAGGCTGCGGTTAGCGTAGGCCCTGAGGCTGCGGTTAGCGTAGGCCCTGAGGCTGCGGTTAGCGTAGGCCCTGAGGCTGCGGTTAGCGTAGGCCCTGAGGCTGCGGTTAGCGTAGGCCCTGAGGCTGCGGTTAGCGTAGGCCCTGAGGCTGCGGTTAGCGTAGGCCCTGAGGCTGCGGTTAGCGTAGGCCCTGAGGCTGCGGTTAGCGTAGGCCCTGAGGCTGCGGTTAGGGTAGGCCCTGAGGCTGCGGTTAGGGTAGGCCCTGAGGCTGCGGTTAGGGTAGGCCCTGAGGCTGCGGTTAGGGTAGGCCCTGAGGCTGCGGTTAGGGTAGGCCCTGAGGCTGCGGTTAGGGTAGGCCCTGAGGCTGCGGTTAGGGTAGGCCCTGAGGCTGCGGTTAGGGTTAGAACTGACAGCATTTTAGCTTGCTAGCTACTTCCAGACAACACCTCACTGACCATTTTTCTAACCCTAGCAGAGCTGGTTAGGCTGTTTACATGTTATCTAGAGCATTAGCGACTAACTGTGGTGCGGGCAACAATTGAATTACATGTTTGCCAATGTTTACTGACATGGGTCATTTTCAGCAGGTGCTGTGCGTTCATAAATTCATCGGATATTCTGCGCTCTGGCACACAGAAGTGCTATGAAATCTTGCTAGCTAACCAAATGACACCTGCATCTCTGGCTGTAGCCACCGATAAACGATATGAGGGGGAAAAAGTTGGTCACTCACCCATTCCTCCAATGTCATCCTTCCAGCAGCTAGCTAACGTTAGGCTCAGTGTTTTTAGCTTGCTATTTAAATAGATACGCTAGCCTATTAGCCGCGTTATGACTGACTTGTGATCATTAACATTTTTCATTGTATTGACATTCACAGCCTTAGTTACATTTCTTAGTTTTTGTACCAAATATTGTGTCATTGAAACTGAAACAGTGCATTCCGAAGTTGGTTTTGTACCATAAACAGGGAATGATCTTTTTTACTGATATTATGATTGTTTGTTTCATATCTGCAAAGTAGTTAAAACACTGTCAGTTCCACTTCAAGCCTTCGTCAGGTAGTCTGTTTATTATTCACCATAACAATAGCAGCCCAGACAGCCTAAAAGTCAGTAAGGCCATGGCGAATGGGGTTTAATAGAGGTTTGCTAGCTAATGGTGTGTCTTATTATCCTTTTCATACACAGACCAAAACCATGGAAAAATAAGAGCCACCTGAACAGTCATGATTCCTGCATTTTCAGACCCTGTAACCAAAATACAGCTATCGGGTCTGTGTGAATGGTTCTCGGTTTTAAGCTGCAAACAGACCACATGGTTTAATAACACCCCTCCCAATTTTCCAGCTACCCACATATGTATTTAAGAGGTATACCTGCAAATAAGTGGTAAATAAATTACTGTTTGAGAAGGGGTCATACAAATATTGCCTTGTTTTTTTTTTACAGGCACCACAACGTCTGTCTGAAATGGGTACCGGTGTGTGTGTTTCCTCTGCGCGCCCCTCTGCACTAGCAGAGACCGTGCTAAGGTCCAGATAATGACTCTCTCAGTCTCAGTTACAGCAGCGATGACAAGATCTTGTATGATATGTCCTGAGGAAAAACAACAGTGATCTGGGACTGGACTCAGACCTAACAAGAGAGCTAAGACAGATGGAAGAGAGAGGCATCTGTATGGAAGCCTTTCTGCCCATGCCTTCAATCTCTCCACACCTGTATTTCTCTCATGCTGGGTTCAAGTCAGAGCAGTAGTTGTCCCCCTGTGATTTTACTATAAAGACACTAGGATCTTGAGAGCCACAAAACAGCAGTGTGATACTGACAGCATCTAATTACGATGTGAAATCACCCACCCCATCATGCTAAATGAGTGTTTTTTTTGTGTGTTTCTGTATGTCAGATCGTGTTAATTGTCTCATCACAGTGTGAAGGTAGAATCTTACAGTCTCACTTGTGTCCAAGGACTAACTTTAGCTGAAGACACATTGCTAACTAACCGTGTTTCTGACTCATTAATTAGTTGATCAGGAGAAAGGGAAAAGAACATCCAAGATAGTGATATTACATCCTGTCCTTTTGATTGCATCAATACATCACAATGCCAGATGTATTGGAAATAAATATGACCTACTGAATAGACAACACTAGGGTTATTGTCACACTTTGATCCTGTTGGCTTTGATTACATGGTTTAAGTCGCTCCTTAGGAGAAAAACACATTTTATTGTCAAAGTAAACAAGGTCAGTATATACTGTGATCCATGTAGCACCAAACCAGCAGAACACACCAGACACTAACACACACGCATGAACGCACACATGGACAGACAGCTACAAGCAGCACGCACACAAACACACACAGAGCCCAGACACCTTAATCTAATCCCAGACCATCCACAATGGCTCTCCCAAATTGACCCATAATACCTGAGAATAAACTAATTGACACGCTGCCCTGTACACGGAAGTCTGTCTATATTGATGTGACAGCACACTGGAGACCCTTGCTGCTGCATCCTCCGCCAGCCATAACACTCATTTGAAACTGGTAAGAGGGCACCTTGAAACACTGTCAAGAGAGGACTGGAGACGGAGAGTGTGTGTGTCAGAGACAGTATCCCAGTTTAATTGGACGGGGGCGTCAGGTAGGACGTGCGACATCAGTGTTGGCTGTGGAGTAAGTTACACACTAATTACTGATCCTCACTCGGCACGCACACACACTAGACCAGAACACACACTTCTTTACTCACCGGTACACTGGACACCTAAACTTGTCACACTTATGCACACACGCACACTTTGCTATTTCAGACCTGAGACGAGAGATACATGTACCTGAAAAAAGCAGGCAAACACAAACAGTGTCCTCAGCAGTGGTGCCATCCCTCAGTGTCGGAGAGCAGTGAGTGTTTTAAGATCATGTGGCAGCACAGCTTTCCTCTGTAAAGGTCAGTTATCCATCTACAGCAGCAGGAAAGGCCCATTTCCTGGAAGCTCTCAGCCCAGAAGCTACCACACTACCCAGTAGTGCCTAATTAACTACACACATTATTAATGTGTGTCTCTTTCTTCCTTTGGGCTTAGTCTATCCTTTCTTATTTTTCCAGCCTGGAGATATTTCTAATATTCTGTAGAATGTTAAGAGGATAGGAGAGAGAGAAAGAAAGGATTTAGCCTGCTGGTAAAACCTGGAAATCACCCAAACCGACAGCTAGTTGTTCATCAGCCTGTTAAAAGACACGCACACAATGCCTCAATCTTCACATGCATTACTTCCCTTCCTCTCTTATGTCCCTCTACCCCTCCACTAATAACTCTCCCCAGGCCCTAACCCTGCCTGTTTCTCTGGCTGTAACCTGGAACCCCAACTACATGAGGGACCGAGCAGGCCTCCCCAGACATCCTTGTTTCATCATCCTCTCCTACAGAAACCTCAGGCACACACACGCGCATGTTCCATCGTACGCTCCATCTTTCTCACACATACTCCTCAGGCCCTTGCTGTGACAGGGGGGAAGCTGGTGTGTCAGGTATAAGTCAGATAATCTGTCCGTCAGGTATCCTACAGAAGCCCAATACTATATAGAGAGAGAGGTAAAGGAAGAGGGGAGAAAGAACGGGAGAACGGGAGAGAGAAATGGAGAGAAAGATGGGGGAGAGAGTGAGAAAAATAAAGGGAAAGATTGAGAGGGAGAGGGGGGGTTGAAGGGAGAGACAAGGAGAGAAAGAGGGATGGCTCTTTAGGACCTTCTTCCTCTCTCCCGGCACCGGAGACTAAATCAAAGAGACACAGATAGCCACCATGCAGAGCTGGCAAAGCACAGCCCAGGGTCAACACACACACCCAAAAGAATAGGTTGATAATTAGTGAAGGATGAATGGATGTCAGCTGAATTGGCCTTCATACCAATTTACACAGCAGAGAGGGATGAAAAATAATGAGAAAGGAGAGGGTGAAGAGAGAAAGGGTGAAGGAATAAGAAGCGAGCGAGAGAAGGTGTGATGGGAGTGGAAGAAAGTAGAGAAAGAAGGGTGAGTTAGCAGGAAGGGGTTAGCTGGAGCCCTGACAGCACAGTAGGAGACAGGGTTGTGAAGTTAAGGATTAGCTCTGCAGGGGGGACCTCCACAGCAGGGGGTCTGGAGCTAACTTTACCTCACCACAGAGCTCTGCCGTGGGACTACAGAGGCCCGGACACCCCCCTCTCTTCTCCTAGCTTCAGGCAAAGAAACAGGCACAGGAAAACAGCTCATCAACACGCCACATTAGGAGACGAGAGAGGGGGGGTTTGGGATGCCATGCAGGCGGTTTTCTCAGCACTGAATGGGTACCCCATCAAGGAGCATATGTGTCTATGCCTGTGTATGTGTGTGCATGTATGACTGTTAGTGGGAGTGTGTGTATGGATCATTCATACTTGTATATCTACTGTGTGTGTGTGTGTGTATGGATATTCATACTTATATATCTACTGTGTGTGTGTGTGTGTGTGTGTGTGGCAAAATGTGAATGGGAACCTGCGTGTCTGTGTAGAATGGGTTGAATGAGTGGGGGCAGATCTCCCAGTGTGGCTTAACAGCTTCCCCTAGCAGGCAGACAATGGAGAAGATTACAGTCACAACTACTCTATACAGCCAGGCTGAGTACTGAGGAGAGCTTCTATATAACCACTATACAGCCAGGCTGAGTGCTGAGGAGAGCTTCTATATAACCCCTATACAGCCAGGCTGAGTACTGAGGAGAGATTCTATATAACCACTATACAGCCAGGCTGAGTACTGAGGAGAGCTTCTATATAACCACTATACAGCCAGGCTGAGTACTGAGGAGAGCTTCTATATAACCCCTATACAGCCAGGCTGAGTACTGAGGAGAGCTTCTATATAACCACTATACACCCAGGCTGAGTACTGAGGAGAGCTTCTATATAACCCCTATACAGCCAGGCTGAGTACTGAGGAGAGCTTCTATATAACCCCTATACAGCCAGGCTGAGTGGAGACTGAGCCGTCTATACAGGAGAGACAGAGGACAGAGGGACAGGCGTAAACAGCCTAAAAGCTTCCGCATGCTTCGGTTCGGCGAATGAGTTTGCTCGTATATTCCATTAAAAGACCTTTGCTTGAAAAATGAGATGAAGCAGAAATAGTACCAAAGATTTGTATAACTAAACCAAGACAGACCAGAGCCTGTCGTTTCCAATGAGAGCAAATTAATTAGTGGGTTGAACAAGCAATGAGGTGGGCAGAGCCAAGCACGAGCTAGTGAGAGCCTATTGGCGCATTATAGCTTTTATTGGCATATTCCCATTAGGAAATGCCTACTCTGTAAAGTGCACATATGCAATAACTCAATTCACCCTTGCACTTTGGGAAAGGGTAAAGTCTACAAAAAGCAGTCCACTGTTACCATATGGAGATCAAATGTTTCATTAATAAGAAAATTAGCAGAACTTCGGCCAAAATCCATCTCGTTCCATCTTCTCCCACTGTGCTTACTCTAGTCACCATATTTGGTAGTGACTGGAAACGACAAGCGAATGCTTTACATTTATACATAAGGTGAAATATCTGGCTTATTGTTCTGTGATGTTACTGTTCTTCTATCTTGAGACACTTTAGCTAGTATACACTTTCTCAAATTAGTTAGAATGAATCAAACAAGAAATCTGTCATTCATTTTGACATTTTTGTAGAGATCTTAGTCACGCAATTTTACATCTAAGATGTTTGGTGCAGTATTCCTCAAGCGAAAAAATGAAAACGAGTCATCTATCATTGAATGACAAACACTTCATTGAAGAATCCTTACTGTTGACCAATGACCGACGAAGGGGGATGTGTGCACGAACAGCCGACGACCAAAATGAACAAAAACGTAACAAAATGTTGTCATAATATATGCTGTACCGAACGGAAGCCATAACACTTGTTCCCTCAATGGACCATAGAGAACCAACACAAATACACTTAAGGATGGACGCACACATGAATGTAAGTACACGCACGCACACACAATGGCTGAATACCTGAATGGCTTTTCCAACCATTAGTTAGTCCCACCTTCAGCTGTGTGTGTTTGTGTCTAGCTGAATGTGTGAGGATCTCACTGAGTTTGACACACCGTAGAGAAACATCAGAGCTACGGTCTGTCCTACACTGTAATCTGAAACAGATGGGTGATGGCGCAGGGAGAGAAAGAGGAAGTGAAAAGGAAAAATAAGCTGTGCAATTTAAATGTACTATGAATAAAGTGCCTCACATTGATGCAAATATCAAACAGAACAAACCGCGCTCTATCCCAATGCTGGAGATGGACATCAAAAAACACCTAGAAGTTTGCAACAGCTTTCCTGAAAAGTTAAATATTTTTATTGTTACGGACCCAGAGGAGAAGGCCACGCCGGAGCAAGGCGCCGGAGCAAGGTCTACCACTCCACAACCACTTCACAATGTATTGGAGAAGGCTGACAATGACAAGGCTGTTTGAGAGAACCACAACTACACATCAGTGCTGCCAACAACATAACTTCCTCACACAGAAGCACAGCTCCCCACACTGGAGGGACACAACTGGAAAACCCTGTACCAGACTAGACACCATATCCCTGTGTCACTGTATTAAGGTATTGTTAGCTGGGCTGCAGCACAACTCAGGTAAGTAATGTTAACTAATACTGCAATACTGAGTCATGTTGCTAGTTAACAATCTTGATGCAATATTAAGTGGTAATGGAACGTGCCTAGCACAAGCACCTGCGTGTACATAGTGCTCAATAAATAAAATATAACCATTTGAAATTGACACTCCATTAAATCATAATGAATTATTAAATTCATCAAATGTAGCAATAAGGCTGTCTAGCAGCTCAACATGTTGGTACACTGTACGTAGTGCTCTTGTAACTCACAAGCGGGTATCTATGGTTACACTATGTACTGAATACTCTGTTGTTCATTTTCTAGTGATAGGGATCTGCCTTGACTATGTCAAGTGAGGCACACAAAAATTAAGTTGGACACCAACACTCCCAGATACAGAATTATCAGAATTTTATCAAGATCATTATCCACTGCAGACACCTTGGTAGGTTCTTCCTTGGGTCTTCAGCTCCTAATCTACAATGCATTCAGAAAGTATTCAGACCCCTTAATCTAAAATGGATTTAAAATGTTTTTTTCCCCCCTCAATCTACACACAATAACCCATTATGACAAAGCAAAAACAGGATTTTAGAAATGTTTGCAGATGTATAAAAAAACATTTTTTTAAACACATTTACATAAATATTCAGACCTTTTGCTCAGTATTTTGTTGAAGCACCTTTGGCAGCAATTGCAGCCTTGAGTCTTCTTGGGTATGACGCTATAAGCTTGGCACGCCTGTATGGAGAGTTTATCCCATTCTTCTCTGCAGATCCTCTCAAGCTCTGTCAGGTTAGCTGCACAGCTATTTTCAGGTCTCTCCAGAGATGTTCGATAGGGCTCAAGTCCGGGCTCTGGCTGGGACACTCAAGGACATTCAGAGACATGTCCCGAAGCCACTCCTGCGTGGTCCTGGCTATGTGCGTAGGGTCATTGTCGTGTGGGAAGGTAAACATTCGCCCCAGACTGAAGTACTGAGTGCTCTGGAGCAGGTTTTCATCAAGGATCTCTCTGTACTTTGCTCTGTTCACCCTCAATCTAGTCTCCCAGTCCCTGCCACTGAAAAACATCCCCACAGCATGATGCTGCCACCACCATGCTTCACCGTAGGGATGGTGCCAGGTTTCCTCCAGACGTGACGCCAGAGAATCTTGTCAGAGTCCTTTAGGTGCCTTTTGGCAAACTCCAATTGGGCTGTCATGTGCCTTTTACTGAGTGGTTGCTTCCGTCTTGCCACTCTACCATAAAGGCCTGATTGGTGGAGTGCTGCAGAGATGGTTGTCCTTCTGGAAGGTTCTCCCATCTCCACAGAGATACTCTGGAACTGATCAGTGACCATCTGGTTCTTTGTCACCTCCCTGACCATGGACCTTCCCGCCCGATTGCTCAGTTTGGCCAGGCAGCCAGCTCTAGGAAGAGTCTTGGTGGTTCCAAACTTCTTCCACTTAAGAATGATGGAGGTCACTGTGTTCTTGGGGACCTTCAATGTTGCAGACATTTTTTGATACCCTTCCAAAGATCTGTGCCTTGACACAATCTTTTCTCAGAGATCTACGGACAATTCCTTCGACCTCATGGCCTGGTTTTTGCTCTGACACGCACTGTCAACTTATACAGACAGGTGTGTGCCTTCCCAAAAACCTGTTTCGCTTTGTCATTATGGGTTATTGTATGTAGATTGATGAGGAGCATGTTTTATTTAATGCATTTTAGAATAAGGCTGTAACGTAACAAAATGCGGAAGGTGTCTGAATACTTTCTGAATGCACTGTATGTGTACTGACTTCAGTCATTCCTAATCCACTAGAGGGGTGTGTAGAATAGCTGTTATAATGTGAGTGAGTCAGAGACAGCTTTCTATAGACTGTTGCTGTGGTCTCCTGCTGGGCTGGTATAAAAAGGTAGCAGCCCTGAGACAGACTGACAGACTGATTGAGGACATAATTGTGAATGTAGAAGAATTTCACGGTTAAGATCCGTGAAACCAAGAGCAAGATAGACGGCCAGGCCACAAATTAGGAGGCAGGGCAGGCTGGAGGCAACGAGGCTAAGGCCTTGACAGAGATGGAAACGTGTAGACACGTGTACACACAGACGCCTGTAAACAAACCTCAATCAGCCGTGCCAATCAGTGCCTAAGTGGGCAAATCAACTGTGGCTGCAGAGCTTCAGGGCAGAGGCCCAGTCAGTCAGGCTGCTGCTGGGCATACTGCACACTGAACCAGCCACGCACACACCTGACATCACACATCACTATAGGGCAATTCCATGAGTAACAGATTTATGCCGAAACTCAGATTTCCCACTTTAAAATGTATGTCAAACAAAAACCAATGATTGCAAAGTTAAAAACCAAACAACTATTTCCTCTGGAAATTGTACAGCATTCTGTTACTGTGGAATTGTCCTATATATCAAACAACAGATGGATAGATAGGCCGCTGACAAAAATGCAACAAAATGGCATCTTACAAAATAACGCTGTGAAGAGCCAAAATATGGACCATGGTTGGAGAGCTGGCGAAGGACAAGACAGAAATGTTGGTAAAGTTTCACGTTTTTAAATGTGTCTTGCACAAGTACAGTGAAATGCCTTTCTTGCGAACTCTAAACACAAAAATGCAGTAATCCATGACAATGTAAAACAAAAAAATAATAAAAAAGACAAAATAAAAGAAAGCATAGTAAACTCAGCAAAAAAAGAAACGACTTCTCACTGTCAACTGCGTTTATTTTCAGAAAACTTAACATGTAAATATTTGTATGAACATAAGATTCAACAACAAACTGAACAAGTTCCACAGACATGTGACTAACAGAAATGTAATGTGAATGTGCCCCTAAACAAAGGGGAGGGGGGTCAAAATCAAAAGCAACAGTCTATCTGGTGTGGCCACCAGCTGCATTAAGTACTGCAGTGCATCTCCTCCTCATGGACTGCACCAGATTTACCAGTTCTTGCTGTGAGATGTTACCCCACTCTTCCACCAAGGCACCAGCAAGTTGGGGGGGGGAATGGCCCTAGCCCTCACCCTCCGATCCAACAGGTCCCAGACATGCTCAACTGGATTGAGATCCGGGCTCTTCGCTGGCCATGGCAGAACACTGATATTCCTGTCTTGCAGGAAATCACGCAAAGATCAAGCAGTATGGCTGGTGGCATTGTCATGCTGGAGTGTCATGTCAGGATCAGCCTGCAGGAAGGGTACCACATGAGGGAGGAGGATGTCTTCCCTGTAACGCACAGCGTTGAGATTGCCTGCAATGACAACAAGCTCAGTCCGATGATGCTGTGACACACCGCCCCAGACCATGAAGGACCGTCCACCTCCAAATCGATCCCACTCCAGAGTACAGGCCTCGGTGTAACGCTCATTCCTTCAACGATAAACGCGAATCCGACCATCACCCCTGGTTAGACAAAAACGCGACTCGTCAGTGAAGAGCACTTTTTGCCAGTCCTGTCTGGTCCAGCGACGGTGGGTTTGTGCCCATAGGCGACGTTGTTGCCGGTGATGTCTGGTGAGGACCTGCCTTGCAACAGGCCTACAAGCCCTCAGTCCAGCCTCTCTCAGCCTATTGCAGACAGTCTGAGCACTGATGGAGGGATTGTGCGTACCTGGTGTAACTCGGGCAGTTGTTGCTATCCTGTACCGGTCCTGCAGGTGTGATGTTCGGATGTACCGATCCTGTGCAGGTGTTGTTACACGTGGTCTGCCACTGCGACGGCAATCAGCTGTCCGTCCTGTCTCCCTGTAGCGCTGTCTTAGGCGTCTCACAGTACAGACACCGCAATCTATTGCCCTGGCCACATCTGCAGTCCTCATTCCTCCTTGCAGCATGCCTAAGGCACGTTCACAGAGATGAGCAGGGACCCTGGGCATCTTTCTTTTTATGTTTTTCCAGTCAGTAGAAAGGCCTCTTTAGTGTCCTAAGTTTACATAACTGACCTTAATTGCCTACTGTCTAAGCTGTTAGTGTCTTAATGACCGTTCCACAGGTGCATGTTCATTAAGTTCATTGACAAGCATGGGAAACAGTGTTTAAACCCTTTACAAAGAAGATCTGTGAAGTTATTTGGATTTTTACGAATTATCTTTGAAAGACAGGGTCCTGAAAAAAGGAAGTTTCTTTTTTGGCTGAGTTTATATACAGTAACATATTTACAATGTGCAGGGATACTGGATTGATAGAGGTAGATATGTACAGTGGTAAGTTGACTAGGCATCAGGATATATGATAAACAGAGTTGCAGCGATATACGTGGATGGGGGCGTGCTCGCCTCCTTGTAGTCCACTATCAGCTACTTGTCCTTACTGACGTTGAGGGAGAGGTTGTTGTTCGGGCACCACACTGCCAGGTCACGGACCTCCTCCCTATAGGCCACGTATCAAACTCATTCCTCGGAGGGCTGAGTGTCTGCGGGTTTACACTCCACCTTTGTTTTTGATTTATGAATTAAGGTCACTAATTAGTAAGAAACTCCCCACCTGGTTGTCTAGGTCTTAATTGAAAACAAAAAACAAAAACCCGCAGACACTAGGCCCTCCATGGAATGAGTTTGACACCCCTGCTGTAGGCTGTCTCATCGTCGCCGGTGATCGGGCCTCTGATCGTCTTGTCGGAAAACTTGGTGTATGTCCACACAGTCGTGAGTAAACAGGGAATACAGGAGGGGACTAAGCGCACACCCCTGTGTTAAGGGTCAGTGTGGCAGAGGTGATGTTGCCTACCCTCACCACCTGGGGTTGGCCTGTCAGGAAGTCCAGGATCCAGTTGGAGAGGGAGGTGTTCAGTCCCAGGAACCTAAGCTTGGTGATGAGCTTGGAGGGGAGTATGGTGTTCGGATCCAGTTGGAGAGGGAGGTGTTCAGGCCCAGGATCCTAAGCTTGGTGATGAGCTTGGAGGGGAGTATGGTGTTGAACGCTGAGATGTAGTCAATGAACAGCATTCTCACAAAGGTATTCCTCTTATTTAGGTGGGTGAGGGCAGTGTTGAGTGCAATTGAGATTGTGTCGTCTATGGATCTGTTGGGGCGGTATGCAAATCAGAGTGGGTCTAGGGTGTCTGGGATGGAGTTGACGTGTGCCATAACCAGCCTCGCAAGCACAACATGTGGGAGTTATTTAATTTTACTGACGGATGGCCACCACCAGACAGACCTACTGTACATGTCAAGGTTTCCGTTCGCTATAGTGCCAACTGTCAAGTTTGGTGGAGGAGGAATAATGGTCTAGGGCTGATTTTCATGGTTCGGGCTAGGCCCCTTCCTTGCAGTGAAGGGAAATCTTAACACTACAGCATACAATGATGTTTTAGACGATTCTACATTTTTTACTGGTCCCCCGTGGGAATCAAACCCACAACCCTGGCGTTGCAAGCGCCATGCTCTACTAACTAAGCCACACAGGACATTCTGTGCTTCCAACTTTGTGGCAACAGTTTGGGGAAGGCATAAAGTGAGGTCCATACAGAGATTGGTGTGGAAGAACTTGACTCGTCTGCAGAGACCTGACCTCAACACCATCAAACACCTTTGGGATGAATTGGAATGCCGACTGCAAGCCAGGCCTAATCGCTCAACATCAGTGCCCAACCTCACTAATGGTAGTATGGAAGCAAGTCCCCGCAGCAATGTTCCAACATGTAGTGGAAAGCCTTCCCCGAAGAGTGGAGGCTGTTATAGCAGCAAAGGGGGGGACCAACTCCATATTAATTCCCAAATTTCAGATATGTCCGGTAAATTAAAATGCTGCCGGTCAAATGTCGGGCACCACATTTTCATAACGGAAACCCCGGTACACCAACAGACAGACTTACTGTACTACCATATGTCCAGCTAGAGAGCAAATGAAAGACCACCTGTGAGACGGCAGTGAGAAATCTTTAGAGCTGAGGTTAAAGTCCTGTCATGTTTTAATGCTGTTTTGATGAGAAATCAGCTGGCCCAGCCATACTGGAAGGATATTACTATATTATAAATGGCTTAACAACACTGGGTGTGTAAATGGCTGAGAGTGTGTGTGCGCGCGGGAGTATAAATATCCCTAATTTCATCCACCAATATTTCAACCACTCAGATAAGACACTCCTGGTGTTTCTGTACACCCATTAGTGGTTCATAGTATTCTGTTGAACCCCTTACACATAGTTTCCCCTCTACCACTGCTTTCCCGGTTCATCTGAGTGCCCCAATAACAGACAGAACCTTTTGACAGTTTCAGACAGAGAAAGTTGTAGATAATGGACACTGGCTGAGGGTCTCCGAACACACACGTCACTGCTTTGTTTGGCTGTAAACGCTGAGATACACTGCTAGGTCTGTAATTACGAGCTGCGACTGGAGGCAGAGGAATCAAATGCGTTTCCATTACAGGGCTCAGTATTCCAGCCAGCCAGCCTTAATGACACAGCATGGCAGCGTTACGGAGACATATCAAATTAGATGATTCCATTTGAGGGATCGATGTTACATGGAGAGAGTGTCGGTGTGTGTGTGTTGTTGCGTTGAGAGCGGCTTCACAGTGTGTGTGTGTGTGTGTGTGTGTGTGTGTCATTGCATTGAGAAAGGCTTGGGAGATCCATTCAGTTCTGTAATGAGCAGCAGCAGTCTGTTCCATTACATTCTGTAATGTTATTTTGATTGCTCAATTTAATCTCCCCAGCCCAGCATCAAGACCGTGTGTGGAGAGCAGCAGAAGATAAAGCCATTTTACCACTGCCATTCACATCTCCTCATAGGCCCTTCAGTCTCATTGTTGCACTGCCGTGGATGGAAGTGTTGCTTTCTGATCAAAGGGATTTTACCCACAAATCAATAATCAAGTTTGACATTAAACTGTCCTTTACAGCTCAGGACAGTTACACACACAGGGATATACAGACAATAGCCATCCTTCTGGCTATTGGGACATCTATGCACAAGGGACATCTCTGCACAAGGGACATCTATGCACAAGGGACATCTATGCACAAGGCTCTATTGAAAAAGCTAGTCGATGTAACCTAACATACAAGACACTTCATGAAATAACTTCAATATAAGTATAGCCAACAGAGCACCTGCAAACATGTTTCAGCATAGCTTCCGTTACTGCTACACTAGCAGCATCCAAAGCTCAAGCCACTATCAGTTGTTTCCACTCCAGACACGTGTCAGTGTTCTACCTCTCTACATGGTCCAGGTTTCCTGACACACCCAGACCTCCGATGGTATAGAGTTTCCCATCGTAGACCAGACTGTTGTGTCTGCAGCGAGGCACCGTCATACGGGACATCAGATTCCAGTTGTCCAATAGAGACATGTAGCACCACACGTCAGCTACCATCACCCCCGACTCTGTCCCACCTGAAACACACACATAAAATACACGTCAGCTACCATCACCCCCGACTCTGTCCCACCTGAAACACACACATAAAATACACGTCAGCTACCATCACCCCCGACTCTGTCCCACCTGAAACACACACATAAAATACACGTCAGCTACCATCACCCCCGACTCTGTCCCACCTGAAACACACACATAAAATACACGTCAGCTACCATCACCCCCGACTCTGTCCCACCTGAAACACACACATAAAATACACGTCAGCTACCATCACCCCCGACTCTGTCCCACCTGAAACACACACATAAAATACACACGTCAGCTACCATCACCCCCGACTCTGTCCCACCTGAAACACACACATAAAATACACACGTCAGCTACCATCACCCCCGACTCTGTCCCACCTGAAACACACACATAAAATACACACGTCCGTTACCATCACCCCCGACTCTGTCCCACCTGAAACACACACATAAAATACACGTCAGTTACCATCACCCCCGACTCTGTCCCACCTGAAACACACACATAAAATACACACGTCAGCTACCATCACCCCCGACTCTGTCCCACCTGAAACACACACATAAAATACACACGTCCGTTACCATCACCCCCGACTCTGTCCCACTTGAAACACACACACACACACACTCGTCAGCTACCATCACACCGACTAACAGACTAAATAAAATGCATATACAATTTAACCAATGTTAAAAATATCCAGATCGATTTTTTTTTTTACTGGTTTACAATAAGTCATTTTGGAATCGTTATGACCTGGGGGCAAATGTAACAAGGCACCACCAAGACACCATGCCTGTATATTCACCCTTATTTCTACCCCTCACTGTTACAATGCATTACCTAGCTAGGTATGAAAGCAGCAAACAGAGTGGACATTCAATCCATTATCTGGAGGAACACAGAGTCCTCAGCCCTGGTTAGTACTACTGCACACTGCTGATTTCCCCACTGAGCGCCTGCCTCCCCACAGACACACACAGGCCAGGTCCATGGGAAATGAGAAAGGGGAGAAAATTCTCTCTTAGCGTTTCTAGTGTTCTGTTTCACAGTCCAACATAAAGGTCTACCTCTGTATAGGAGATGTACACAAATGGAGACTGGACGAGAACAGAGACCTCTGGAGGAATATAGTACAGAGAACAGAGACCTCTGGAGGAATATAGTACAGAGGACAGAACAGAGACCTCTGGAGGAATATAGTACAGAGAACAGAGACCTCTGGAGGAATATAGTACAGAGGACAGAACAGAGACTTCTGGAGGAATATAGTACAGAGGAGAGAACAGACCTCTGGATGAATATAGTACGGCGGAGAGAACAGAGACCTCTGGAGGAATATAGTACAGAGGACAGAGACCTCTGGAGGAATATAGTACAGAGTATCTTCATATTATTGTTCCCCTATATTCCTCCAGAGGTCTCTGTCCTCTGAGACCTCTGGAGGAATATAGGGGAACAATAATATGAAGATAATTTTAAAACTTTACACTGGATGTATGGATAAACAGATATAGATATACTGTATGTGTGTGACGGTCCACGTCGTTAGCCTACCTGACAGGTAGATGTTGTCCCCAGCTGAGATGACGCTGAAGAACTCTCTGTCGTAGAAGGGCAGGCTGGCCAATGGGAACCACTTACTGTTCTGAGGGTTAAAACATGTCACCGCCGTCAGAGAGCGCTGGTTCATACTGATGGCCTGACGACCACCGATTAACACTATCACCTCCGCCACACCTAGAGGGACAGAGGGAGAGAGAGGAGAGAAGGGAGGGAGGGGGAGAGAAGGGGTGGGGGGAGACAGAGAAACTCATAAAACAAGTGTTTGCAGAACCTATCATACGGTGAGGTTGCTGTTTTTGTGCGTTAGAGCAGTGATTCTGTTAAAAGGACCCGCCAGCCTATTTAATTGGTTTGAAGCAGCAACTGTCAGAGGTTCAGGTGCAATAATTGGTAGTATTTATTTACAATGAAATGTAAATAGTGATAGCACAGTTAGGATCCTGCGATAGCATAGGAACTAGCGACATAGTTGGGTTCAAGCAATGTTTGTAACAAACAATTAGTCCATTTGTGTGGGGAGAAATATGACATGTGATAGATCACAGGCAAATCAGTTTCAGAAATGGGCTGTGGTTATTGTAGCCTCGGAAGTGGGAAGCCCAGGTTTGTCACGTACTAAACAGGATTTTGGAAGGTTGTGGACTATGGTTGTGGACAATTCCTTTTGGGTGATAGACATGGCTCTAATTAGTCTACAGACGGCACCAAACTTGGCTTCAGATGGTTTTCAATTTAGCAGCCTGCAGGCCTTGTTTATTGTTATTTCCAATTCAATAGCCTCTCAGGGATATGCAAAACCAAAATGCAAACTGACAGTTTCCTCTTGGTGCAGGAAAGTGTAGTGTGTAAAGTGGGAAATATAACTCAATTATCTAGACAGCTCTCTCTGCCATCTGTTAGGCTGCAGCAGCACTGTACTCTCCAGTCCCATACAGATAACTCTCTTGTCTGCATCCCTCTTTCTCTCTCCCTCCCTCCTTCAGTCTCTACTTCCATTGCCACAGAAAACACTTTTATCCCACTATCTCTACCCCCCAACCCTCTTCTGCCCCCTCTACTCCATTCCCATAGATGCACATCTCTTCCCTCTCTGTGCTAGTGAGACTCACAGCATGGCCTCAAACCCTTACTAAATCAATACGCTAAATCAATGTGTGGATATTCAAGAACAGCAGCACTGCAAACACAACAGCATTTTAATTCTGGTTCTCATCTAATTCAGAGCAGCACCTCCATTCACCTGTGTGTGTGTTTTGATCAGAGCTCTCAGCCAGTATAAGTATTCTCTCCATGTTCAGTGCTCAACCATGGTGTTCAGTACACTACTGGTGCCTCATCTCTCACACACCGTTGGCATACGCGGTATAAAGATGCTAGTGATGTGTAGTGTGTGTGTTTGTGGTTGCGTGTGGCAGTATACGCTGTATAAAGATGCTAGTGATGTGTATGTTTGTGGTTGCATGTGTGTTTGTGCGTGGCAGCATATGCTGTATAAAAACACCAGTGATCCAAAACACAAACACACTGGCTGTCTGCCACATGTATCTCCAGGCCTCTTAGTCCTCAACAGCAGTTTGATAGAGGGAAGGAGGGAGAAAGGAAAAGCCAAAGAGAAGGAAAGAGATCTATTCCTCAATCATTCCATAGCTAGGATTCTAACCGCTGGCTCATCTTCCTGGATCAATACTCCTTCTCCTCCCTCGTTCCCCTGACAACCACCATCCACCACTCCTTTTCTTCCTTCACCATCCTTCCATCCCTTTAAACACTGCGGTCATCTTTTAACTAAAGCTGCTCTCCAGCTTTCCTTATTTTCTCTTTTCCTGTCTTTCTCCAGGGCTGTTCAAATACAGCGAGAGCTTTTGATAGAAAAGGAGAGGAGAACAGAAGGCTTTAGTGGGATGAGCAGAGAGAAGAGGTAAATGCTGCCACAGCTGACACTGGGATAGGATGGATGGAAACATGCACTGCTTCTTCCAAAGATTGAGGGCAGTTTAATCACAAAAATGGGCCACAAATGTGCTAGAGCTTTACCAAATATTAATATGTGTTGCCATTGTAACTACAAAGATAAGGGTGAATGAACACTGACTGATTATTAAAGCAGAGGAATAGTGATAATATATAGGAAGATGAGAGCAGTAGAAAAAGATTTACCGCTGAGTGCAGTGGTATTCAGAGTGGCAACAGCACAACCATCAGGTACCAACTACAGCACAACTTCAGCTGACACACTGCTCATATACAGTACAATATTGCTGAATGTGTGATTCTCAGCCCTGAGGTAAATGCCAATCATGTATCTCGACACAGAACATATACAAGAAACATACATAATGTGTTGGTTGAATGCATGTGTGTTTAGATCCTTGTTCTCTCTACATCATCATGCATCATAACAACCTGAAGGTTCATACATACACCAGGGATGGTGGAGTAACTGCCAAGATAAGCGACTCATCTTTTTATTTTTCAATTGCAGAATGTTTTTGTTAGTGAACATGACATCTGGATGGGAGGTGGGACACCTCTGTCACCTGCTCTTAGAGGTCAAACAGAGACACTTCTCCACTTGTTAGGGAAGTGAAAAAAAGGCTTCAAAAGAAAGAGAAAAAACTGAAGGAATGTTATTTTTTTCTCTCTTTCTCTACCTACCCCTGTCTTTGTCCTTGGCTCTCTCTTGCTCCATATCTCCCTCTCTGTCCTCTGGTAGAGTAACTAGAAATTGTTCATACGTAGCAGATCCAAACATGGAGCCAAAACGTCCTCTGAGGGTTGTGAGACAGCCAGGGTGAAAGTGAATCCAGCCAGTGGTGGATCACATCACGGGTAGAGCTGCTAGACGCGTGTGAGCATGCAGTACATTCTCCTTGACAACAGATCCACACAGGGGCTGATGTCATTCAGCTGCTGAAACAGTGGGGGAAGAGGAAGGATGTATGGAGGGATGGAGAGATAACAGATGCTGACAGCTTGTGTTCTCTCCCGTGTCGTGACCATGAGAGGAAAGGAGGAGAGGTGAGGGGCGAGAACTCTGGCAGGTTAGCTGCCCACCTGCTGAGCCTAGCTTCCACGGAACACACACCACAGCCACTACCTCCTAATGACTCCTATCCCTGACACCAGCATGCTCCCTACTGTTCACACACACACACTCCCTGTCATTTACATCACAGCAGGACTAAGTAAGGGTTCCTCCTCCACACGCCATAGGTTCTTACACACAAATGTCTCTCGGGGAGCTTTTATTTCCTGTACACACACCTTTACTGCACCAGTCCAGTTTCCTCTATCTCCCGCTTTCTCAATTAAATTTAATTCAATCTACTTTATTGACATGGAAAGCAAAACCTTTACATTGTCAAAGTAAACATGACAACGGTCCAACAAGACAGCACTATACAGGAATATACTAGACTGTTAGTAAAAAATCAATAATGATCATGTTCAGTGGTAATAATATTAACAGCAATTACAACCAATAATAATAATAATGAGAATTGTAAAAATACAGTTAATACTGGTTATAGGTTTAACCTGACTTCTAGAAAAGGCATAGTAATGACTAGTAACAGTATGGAAAAGCCAGAACAGAACAAAAAGTCAAATATTAATGATTGGTTGTGACAGGAGGAGGATAAAACACTGCATTTTTATTTAGATATGCATTTAAGTTAATCGTTTAGGTTTTCACATTTATCTTATAATTTTGGGTAAGATTGTATTTCTATGACTAAATATCTTTCACAATTGAACAGAAAATACAGCTCCGTCTGTACCTCTCCTCTCTGCGTTTCTCCTTGTTCTACTCCCTACTCTGACCCTTCCTCTTTTTACCCAATGGCTAAACCCTGCTCTCTCCGTCTATCCCTCTCACCTCAGCCCCGCTTCCTGTTGTAGTTTTTATTTCATCTTCTCCCACATCTCAATCTCTTATATTTCTTTACTCAGTTCAATCTTGTTCTCTCCCATTGCCCTTGTCTTCTTGGACCCTCTTTTTCTCCTTAATCTCACTCATACCTTAATCTCACTCATAGTCTATCACCTTTTCCTCTCCGCCCAATCACTCCCTCTCCTCCTCCCTCTCTAACCTTATGGTCTCTCTCCCAGGGAGGTAATATGGTATGGTGAGGATCGGGAGGCCAGGGGCCTCAGAGTGTGTGGCCCCAGCTGTGAGAGTATTCTGGCATAGAATCAGGTAGTGTGTGTTTGAGTCTGTGTGTGCGCTCTAAGGGTATTCTCATGGTGTGTGTGTGTTTGTGGCCTGCTGTGAGGGGACTAGCCAGGTTGAGTGACAGTCACAATGGGACAGGGACTCTGCACTAGCAAGCGCTCTGCCAGCCCACACACACGCTTGCACGAACTCCATACCAAATGTGACCGTTTGACCTACCTAAGACTACCCACAGCTTCAGATTCATACAATCTCACACTCATCCAGGCTGCTAATGTGAAAATCATTGCATATGCAGATTTGGTCTGTGTCCATGTATGTGTGGTGTGGGCAAACTGCATATTCTAGCTCTGGGTAGACACTGAGTTAAGTCAGCCAGCCAGTATCCATCTTGTATCCAACCCCAGTACCAACTTCAGTGGGTTGAGTCACTGACGTGATCTTCCTGTCTGGGTTGGCGCCCCCCCTTGGGTTGTGCCGTGGCGGAGATCTTTGTGGGCTATACTCGGCCTTGTCTCAGGATGGTAAGTTGGTGGTTGAAGATATCCCTCTAGTGGTGTGGGGGCTGTGCTTTAGCAAAGTGGGTGGGGTTATATCCTGCCTGTTTGGCCCTGTCCGGGGGTATCATCGGATGGGGCCACAGTGTTTCCTGACCCCACCTGTCTCAGCCTCCAGTATTTATGCTGCAGGTGTTTATGTGTCGGGGGCTAGGGTCAGTCTGTTATATCTGGAGTATTTCTCCTGTCTTATCCGATGTCCTGTGTGAATTTAAGTATGCTCTCTCTAATTCTCTCTCTCGGAGGACGTGAGCCCTATGACCATGCCTCAGGACTACCTGGCATGATGACAGATGGTCATTTATGAACATTTGAACATCTTGGCCATGTTCTGTTATAATCTCCACCCAGCACAGCCAGAAGAGGACTGGCCACCCCTCATAGCCTGGTTCCTCTCTAGGTTTCTTCCTAGGTGTTGGCCTTTCTAGGGAGTTTTTCCTAGCCACCGTGCTTCTACACATGCATTGCTTGCTGTTTGGTGTTTTAGGCTGGGTTTCTGTACAGCACTTTGAGATATCAGCTGATGTAAGAAGGGCTATATAAATAAATTTGAGTTGATCCTTCACCTCCATGCAACACCATGGCTTAACTTGGTAAGTGGTCAGAAAGCTGTGTCGTCATGCCAACAGCCATGGGTTTTATATTCATTGGACATATTTAGACCCGAGGTCACACTACCATTTTAATGTATGACGTGATATTTATGTATTTGTTCAACATCTCACCAATAAGACGAGAAACAAACATCTCCACCTAAATATTTCATTTGACGCTCTACTACATCTTTCCACATTACAAAGAAAGAGATATTATTATGATATGCTGAAGAAATTTCGCAAGCTTTGGCTTCATAGTGTGTGTGTGTGTGTGTGTGTGTGTGTGACTCAGCCATTCTCAAGCAGTGCGGACCATGCTGCAGTCCTCTTTAGAGTAACACAAAGTAATCTCACACTACATTGGTTCTTTAAAACAAACCAGCCTGAACAATCACTCAAACGAGGCACTGGAAACTTACACAAGCATGCCCGCCCGCCCGCCCACGCGTGCACACAAATGTGACCCGATTCAGGAAACTAGGCGTATGTCGCAAGTCACGACTTCACAGGAGAGCTGATTCAATGTTTAAAAAACTTTGTTTTTAGCAAAATGCATTTTTTGCACTTTCATGTGCCTTAATATCAAACTTGTATGCCATCTGTAAATACAAATACAATTGTTAAATTACAAGCCCAGTTTGTTTAGCCACAGAAAAAGAGAGCAACCTTCCCGCTAGCCATGATCGCCTGAGATAATGAGTGGGCTGGACATGCCGAGAGATGAGTTCAGATTGGTTTACCATAAAGCACGCGTCTGTCTATTGGAGCTGGTCAGTATGTTTTGGTAAACGTGTCGAACGTGGCTTTATTTTTATTTTTTATGCATAGTAAACCTGAATAAACCTACTGTCAAGTTAAAGTGTACTGTTAGCTAGCTAATGTTAGCTGGCTGGCTCGCTAGCTAAAGTTGTGTATGCTCTCCACTTTCTAGAGGACCGAGTTTTGAAAACAGTGGAATTTGAGTACGATAGCTAAGGAGATGGAGAAAACACCAGTCTGGATTACATCGTCAAACTAAGGCAACCATGCATAGCATCAGACAGGAGACGCATCCAACCATGATATATACTGGTAAGATTTTCAGATATTACACATTCCTAATTTTGACAGAAAGTGGTTTCATTTCAAGTGTACTGTTAGCTAGCTAACGTTAGCTGGCTGGGTCGCTAGCTAACGTTACATGTATGATCTTATTCTTAGTAGCTATCTCAGACATTTGCTTGACTAGTTATAACCATAGAACCGGGTTGGTTAGCTACCTGCAGATTCATGCGTCATGAGTTGTGATTATGGTCCATTGTTTAGCTAGCTAGCTACATCTTAACAAAAGACTGCACTCTAATTTTGACAAAGTATTTTTATTTCAAGTTAAAGTGTACTGTTAGCTAGATAACGTTAGCTGGCTGGCTTGCTAACTAACGTTACATCATGCGTTGGGATTCATTGTTTGCCTAGCTTGCTATCTAGCTACATTTCTTAAAATACTCGTCTTAGTGTGCCAGAGCGCAGAATAAGTGATGCATTTTTGAATGCTCAACACCCGTTGAATATGTCCGGTGTCGGTAACAAAGCGCAATTCAATTTTTGCCAGCAGCACAGTTAGTCACCAACGCTCTGGATAATATCAAAAAGGCCTAATCAGCTCTCCTAGGGTGAGTAAAATGGTCAGAGTGGGGTGTTCTCTCATTAGGTGTCTGGAAGTAGCTAGCCAATGTTAGCCAGCTAGCTTGGGTGCTTGACTGTGTTGTGAGGTCAGAGCTTTCGGAACAACCCTACTTATTAGCCAGAGCGTCCAGTGTTCTCTCTGAACGCAAAACCACAGATAGAAGCTCTCAGATGTATGGAAGCTGGCTAGTTAGTACATAACGGTTGGATCAACCCTTAAAGAGATGGGTGGGGCTAAGGCTTAAGAGGGTGTGAACAATGCTGAATGAGTGTAGACAAAGAGGGCTCTCCAATAGTAGTACCAAAACATTTAAAGACCGTTTTCTCAAAAGGGAGTTTACAAGTTGATCAACTTTCAAAGCAGAATTACTTTCCCATTGTTCCTCAAATTCAGTGTATGATAAACCATTTTGTAGCTCTGAGTCTCTACTTTCATCCACCATAAAAAACAGAAATTCAAATATTGCTACATAAGAACGAATCCAGGTGGTGAGTCACAAATACCCACAATAACAAACCCTATAATTGCCATCCAAAATCACACGTTTCAAGTACCATCTCCCAAGCGAATGGCTGGAGTGGAGGTGGTGACAAAAAAATAAATGAGAAATAAATTATATTGGCTGAAACAGGGCTCTAGTCAAGACAGTGTGTGAATTAGGGCTGTGCTTCAGACGAAAGACAGATCGAAATAGCATATGATCTTATGATCTTCTCTGTGCTCTTCTGTAGTTCTCATTTCTGTCTCAGTGGTCCCTCATGTCTTCCCCAAAGGGCCAAGGTGGACCAGAGGTCTGAATAAGATGTCACCATTCTAAATGTAGGACGCGTGTTTCAGCCTTTAAACAGTCTTCCCAACATCTCCACTACTCTGGACCTGCAGGCTACTCTATCCACTGAGTGCGTTTCTACTTCTTGACTTTTTCTGTTTTAAAATGACCCTCCTCCTGGAGAGCTACTGGGTCTGCAGGCTTTTGCTGCAGCCCTGCTCTAACACCTCATAACCAAGGCACTGATGAGCAGCTGATAAAAAGCCTGCAGACCCATTAGCTTTCCAGGTGGAGGGTTGGCCATCCCTGGTTTATATTCATCCTTTAGCTAAATCTCTTTCTAGGTGGAGCGTTGGCCATCCCTGGTTTATATTCATCCTTTAGCTAAATCTCTTTCTAGGTGGAGGGTTGGCCATCCCTGGTTTATATTCATCCTTTAGCTAAATCTCTTTCTAGGTGGAGGGTTGGCCATCCCTGGTTTATATTCATCCTTTAGCTAAATCTCTTTCTAGGTGGAGGGTTGGCCATCCCTGGTTTATATTCATCCTTTGGCTAAATCTCTTTCTAGGTGGAGGGTTGGCCATCCCTGGTTTATATTCATCCTTTAGCTAAATCTCTTTCTAGGTGGCGGGTTGGCCATCCCTGGTTTATATTCATCCTTTAGCTAAATCTCTTTCTAGGTGGAGGGTTGGCCATCCCTGGTTTATATTCATCCTTTGGCTAAATCTCTAGGTGGAGGGTTGGCCATCCCTGGTTTATATTCACCCTTTAGCTAAATCTCTTTCCAGGTGGAGGGTTGGCCATCCCTGGTTTATATTCATCCTTTGGCTAAATCTCTTTCTAGGTGGAGGGTTGGCCATCCCTGGTTTATATTCACCCTTTAGCTAAATCTCTTTCCAGGTGGAGGGTTGGCCATCCCTGGTTTATATTCATCCTTTAACTAAATATCTTTCCATGTTGAGGGTTGGCCATCCCTGGTTTATATTTAAATCAAATCTCATTAATCACATACACATGGTCAGCAGATCATTCACGGGGCCATGTATCGTGTATCATGTATCGTGAGATTGAGTGAAAACCTCCTTCCATCAGCAAGGGCATTGAAGATGAAACGTGGCTGGGTCTTTCAGCATGACAATGATCCCAAACACACCGCCCCGGCAACGAAGGAGTGGCTTCGTAAGAAGCATTTCAAGCTCCTGGAGTGGCCTAGCCAGTCTCCAGATCTCAACCCCATAGAAAATCTTTGGAGGGAGTTGAAAGTCTGTGTTTCCCAGCAACAGCCCCAAAACATCACTGCTCTAGAGGAGATCTGCATGGAGGAATGGGCCAAAATACCAGCAACAGTGTGTGAAAACCTTATGAAGACTTACAGAAAACGTTTGACCTCTGTCATTGCCAACAAAGGGTATATAACAAAGTATTGAGATAAACTTTTGTTATTGACCAAATACTTATTTTCTACCATAATTTGCAAATAATTTAATTAAAAATCCTACAATGTGATTTTCTGGATTTTTTTCCCTCATTTTGTCTGTCATAGTTGAAGTGTACCTATGATGAAAATTACAGGCCTCTCTCATCTTTTTAAGTGGGAGAACTTGCACAATTGGTGGCTGACTAAATACTTTTTTGCCCCACTAAGTATATGAATGAGCGATGGCCGAGCGGCATAGGCAAGGTACAATAGATGGTATAAAATACAGTATATACACGTGATAATGTTTACATATCTTACATTACTCAAGTGGCATTATTTAAAGTGACTTGTGATCCATTTTTTTAAAGTGTCCAGTGATTGGGCCTCAATGTAGGCAGCAGCCTCTTTAGTGATTGCTGTTTAGCAGTCTGATGGCCTTGAGATTGAAAAACAGCTTCTGTCTCTCGGTCCCAGATTTGATGCACCTGTACTGACCTCGCCTTCTGGATGATAGTGGTGTGAACAGGCAGTGGCTCGGGTGGTTGTTGTCCTTGATGATCTTTTTGGCCTTCCTGTGACATCGGATGCTGTAGGTGTCATGGAGGGCAGGTAGTTTGCCCCCAGTGATGCGTTGTGCAGACCGCACCACCCTCTGGAGAGCCTTGCGGTTGCCGTACCAGAGTGGGTTACAGCCCGACAGGATGCTCTCGATAGTGCATCTGTAAAAGTTTGTCAGGGTTTGGGGGGACAAGCCGCATTTCTACAGCCTCCTGAGATTGAAGAGGCGCTGTTGCACCTTCTTCACCACACTGTGTGGGTGGACCATTTCAGTTTGTCTGATGTGTATGTCGAGGAACTTAAAACTTTCCACCTTCTCCACTGCTGTCCCTTCGATGTGGATAGGGGGGTGCTCCCTCTGTTGTTTCCTTAAGTCCACGATCATCTCCTTTGTTTTGTTGACGTTGAGTGAGAGGTTGTTTCCTGACACCACACTCCGAGTGCCCTCACCTCCTCCTCCGTCATCTGCAAACTTGATTGAGTTGGAGGCGTGCATGGCCACTCAGTCATGGGTGAACAGGGAGTACAGGAGAGGGCTGAGCACACACCCTTGTGGGGCCCCAGTGTTGAGGGTCAGCGAAGTGGAAATGTTTCTTACCTTCACCACCTGGGGGAGACCCAGGGCCTCCAGCTTGATGATGAGCTTGGAGGGTACTATGGTGTTGAATGCTGAGCTGTAGTCAATGAACAGTATTCTTACATAGGTATTACTTTTGTCCAGATGGGATAGGGCAGTGTGCAGTGTGATGACGATTGCGTCGTCTGTGGAACTGTTGGGGCGATATGCAAACTGAAGTGGGTCTAGGGTGGCCGGTAAAGTGGCGGTGATATGATCCTTGACTAGCCTTTGCCTTCTTGGGTACAGGTACAATGGCAGCCATCTTGAAACACATGGGGAAAACAGACTGGGATAGGGAGCGATTAAATATGTCCGTAAACACACCAGCCAGCTGAATTTCTTTCCAGGTGGCGGGTTGGCCATCCCTGGTTTATATTCAACCTTTAGCTAAATCTCTTTCCAGGTGGAGGGTTGGCCATCCCTGGTTTATATTCAACCTTTAGCTAAATCTCTTTCCAGGTGGAGGGTTGGCCATCCCTGGTTTAGATTCAACCTTTAGCTAAATCTCTTTCCAGGTGGAGGGTTGGCCATCCCTGGTTTATATTCACCCTTTAGCTAAATCTCTTTCCAGGTGGAGGGTTGGCCATCCCTGGTTTATATTCAACCTTTAGCTAAATCTCTTTCCAGGTGGAGGGTTGGCCATCCCTGGTTTATATTCAACCTTTAGCTAAATCTCTTTCCAGGTGGAGGGTTGGCCATCCCTCATTTATATTCACCCTTTAGCTAAATCTCTTTCTAGGTGGAGGGTTGGCCATCCCTGGTTTATATTCACCCTTTAGCTAAATCTCTTTCCAGGTGGAGGGTTGGCCATCCCTGGTTTATATTCACCCTTTAGCTCCATTTCCAATTGAGTGTGTTGGTGCATTTGAAGATGTTGACTATTTGACTACTGATTCATCAGGCTCACCTGGAGGTCTACTACAGTTCAAAGCTGCCGCTGGCCTCTCCAACCAAACACACCATAAGGCTTCAAACCCATGACTGGCGCTACAGGAGTCTAAACTGTGATAGAAGTCTGTGTTTGACCCTTCCAGGCCTGCTGCTATGCAGTTTGTGGGCTCTCTCGCTGGTGCTGTGTCTGTTTCATAATTTCTTATGTAGATGCTGGGCTTGCGGCAGGTGAACTTGATCAGTGCAAATGGTCAGAGGTAAGATTTTATTTCAGACCTCCCTCCTGCTCTAACCTGTATATATGTCTGCATGTGGTAGAGCATCACTGTGGCGTGTAGATAATGCACATATAGCTTGGCCCAAGCACTGTGGTGTGTAGTGTTTGTCATTACAGCTCATTTGTGTTAGTACACTTGGCTGAGCTAAGTTAACAGTTTGGCTATAGCCTTTCCTTACTGGGGATACATTGAACATTGCTGTGAGGAAGGGGCCTGACGCGTGTGTGTGTGTGTGTGTGTGTGTGTGTGTGTAATGCAATCCACCCAATGAACTTTCAGCACAGCACTAGCTTCTGATGTAATTCACAATGTAATCCCTCAATTCCTCAGAATACCTAATGAAAGATAACACGCATATACGGTCTCCAATTAGCAGCAAAGAATCACCTGAATGATGTGTGAGTGGGTCATTATGAGTCAACACTGTACTAAACACTCCCATAAGCACACAGAGGCAGCTTAGGTAGGCCATCTTATACAGCAGAGTTCATATCAAGATTCTTTAGCAGGTGTATCAGACAGTTACGTGACCTGATGTGGTCGAGAGAGGAACACGAGGAAAAGATGGAAGAGGAGGTTGAAGAATTGTTTGAAGAGGTAGAGGAGGAAAATTAAGGGGAAAAAAGATCAGGAGGTGGTGACGTAAAAGAGTGGAAGTAGAGGGGGAGAAGGGATGAGAGAGAGTAGCTGGTGGTCTCCTGCTGTGACACCAGAGACAGCTGGCAGGGAGATAGGTCTACAGACACACACACACAGATTGAGTGCGCACGGCAAGAAGGGTTTCACGCCGTTTCTCTTTCTTTTTCCGCTTGAGACTTATCTTCCCAGCTCAGGTGGTGCTCCGTCTATACGTGCTCACATTTACCAGCTCAGGTGGTGCTCCGTCTATACGTGCTCACATTTACCAGCTCAGGTGGTGCTCCGTCTATACGTGCTCACATTTACCAGCTCAGGTGGTGCTCCGTCTATACGTGCTCACATTTACCAGCTCAGGTGGTGCTCCGTCTATACGTGCTCACATTTACCAGCTCAGGTGGTGCTCCGTCTATACGTGCTCACATTTACCAGCTCAGGTGGTGCTCCGTCTATACGTGCTAACATTTACCAGCTCAGGTGGTGCTCCGGCTATACGTGCTCACATTTACCAGCTCAGGTGGTGCTCCGGCGATACGTGCTCACATTTACACCAGCCTGTGCATAAGCTCTGACACCACATTCCCTCAATTCTTATTAAAAAAAAATCTCATTCCTTCTCTCCCTCCATATCTTTCCCCATCCACCATCTCTTCCTCCTCCTCCTTGTTCACCATCAGCAGTAAGTGATCTTTATCTAGAGCAGGTTTTCCAAACTCAGTCCTGCGGCCTCTCCCTGGGTGCATGTTTTGGATTTTGCACAGCTGATTCAAATAATCAAAGCTTGGTGAGTTGGTTATTTGAATTAGCTATACAAAACCCAAAATGTACTCCTCACCATTAGGAGTAAGTGACCTTTATCTCGAGGCAGCCTCTCCCAGCCTCCCTGTCCATCTGACCGGGCCCTGCTGTGCATCTCAGACCCAGTCAGACAGATGACCAGATGGCCAGTCCAACACCATACTCAATCTCACACTAACCAGAACCCTACATTCTAGGCTGTGTTCCCGAATGGCACCCCATTCCTTATATAGTGCACTACTTTCACCAGGGCACGTGTGGACAAGAGAACCATTTGGGAGGCATTCTTGGAGACAGTTCTGACCTCAGATGAGAGAGAGGTAGAGGTTTTTTTACAAAGTCAGACGAATAATACTTTTCATTGGCTAGTAGTTAACACCACTCTGCAATTAAATACAAACCATTAAACTAACACCATTTACTTTCCGTTTACCGATGAGTGTGTGCACACCTTAAGCAGAATGGAGAAGGCAGGCTTGTAAACTGTCCACACCACAAAGTGACATTTGTTTAGCAATTACCTTAACTCCACCAAGCAGAAAATGTGTTATTCCTGCTGTCGGTGTTAAGCTCTAATAAGTTTCACGCAGGCACAAACACACCACACACTCACAGTAATTAGACAGCTCTTTATTGAGGAGGGACCAGAGAGAGACGTGGCAGAACGGCAGGAAAATCTAACGGCCAAAAGCAATTTACTTTTCGTCCGTCCAGGGCTACTTATTTCCATAAATATCTGATTTAATGATGTAAACAAATTGAATGGGACTGCCTGAATGGTTGGAAGTGAAGTGAATAGTTGGCCGGCTGGAATAAGAGAAATGTCTGGACAGCAGTTGGTGTTTAGAATGCCCTAATATATGTTTATGTGTTGGGCCTACTGTAAAAGCACCCTGAGTTCCTCAGCCCAGAAACACTTATGGTAAGCCATCCAAAGATTTCATAGTAAATCGGTCTGTGCTTGGCTCACACACAACCCAAACTCTGTTTGATTTTGGGAAACCAATACATACATATTTTTTATGCGATCAAATAATTTAATCTTGGGTAAAATGTCCTTCTCTTCCTTCCTTCCATCTCATGGCACAAATATCAATTTCAGTTTATCTTTATTGCTCCTTCTCCATCGCATGTCCTGGCATGCATGTGACAGCTTGTGTGTGTGTGTGTGTGTGTGTGTGTGTGTGTGTGTGTGTGTGTGTGTGTGTGTGTGTGTGTGTGTGTGTGTGTGTGTGTGTGTGTGTGTGTGTGTGAGAGAGAGAGTCGCATGTAATCGAGTCCGATTCACATGTTGCTAATGGTTGCCGTTCATAGATGGACTTATACATAGATGGACATGAACGCCTCAACCTGATAGATGGTGAGAGACAGTACCACCATCAGTGCATATTCACAAGCATTCTCTTGTCAGAGGAGGCTGGTTTAATGTTAATGTTTTTGTATACCAAATAGGGCTGGGAGGTATACCTTATTTTAGATAATGCTAATCGCTAGTTAACTAGCTAAATGTAAATCAGTCAGAGCAAATGTAGCCAGCTAATACAGCCTGATACCAGTGCTGGTGTAGGCCTAGATCAGCATGTTGTTCGTGCAACGGCATCTTCTAAAATCAGAGGGGACTAGAATAAGCATGAATATGTTAGCTAGAGAGCTAACTAGCTGGCTATATGAGAAAACATCATGTAAATTCCCCTTGGAAAAAATAACAAACACTTTGGATCCTGACCAGTCACAATGATTCCTCCCTGGCTTATTAATTTGTCATGTCAAACATATTCAAGCTGCCCAATATATTCAAACTATTGAACTACAATAATTATTCTATTTCAATAATTGCAACACCAATACACTAGGCCTAGAATGTTCGCCCATATCTATTGTGCAGCCCTACGTGGCAGTGTGGAAATTACAACAAAAGTGCAGGAAATGCAGAAATATACGAAAATGCTTAAAATGATTTTGGGTTGAAGTTAGATTGAACAACAAAACAATTAGAATAGAGAAAGCCCATTGAAATCTTTTACATATATCTGATGCCAAGCTTAAAGTCCTGAAGTACAAAGATTTATAGTAAAAGCATATTTAGAACTTTGGTAATTAAATATCAAAATTACATCAAAAATGTGAAAAATATTGCTATATGATATTTTAGCCATATCGCCCAGCCCTAATACCAAATCTGCCAGATATTGTTGTGGGGGGAGGCCAGAAGGAAGAGCTCATTTTGGAAGTGGACTGCTCTTTTGACTCCTACATGGAGCAGGCCTTTTCTGACAAGTTTCTGAAATACCAGCCCTTCGTGTCATGCCTGAACTGCATTGGTTATCAGTGCAAACTTGTTTGCTGATATTTGGAAGTCTCGGCCATTTACATACTGACAGTACGTGGCCTTCAGACTGCAGACCTGCAGAGGACAAATGCAAACCAGCTAGCAAGGTACTGCTCTGTGTCAGCTGTCAAACATCTGTATGGACAAGGTGCTTTCTGTAACCATATTTCCATGACCTATGAAATATTAGAATCCTTCGACTGCAATGTGATTTGTGGATTCAAATAAACTATTTAAACTGTGTGTGTGTGTGTGTACACCTACCTGCAGATAGCCGTGGTCGTGTCCTAGGAGTCTGCATCTCCTGTCTGGCGTGAGGTAACATGTGATACCTCTTGGCCTCGTTGACCAGGTCTCGACACGCCTCCGACGTCTTTATTAAGTCCTCGTTATCCACAACGTTCAGCAGGTAAGACGGGTGGATGAAGGGAAGACGCACCACCGCTAACAACTCTGATACATGCTGCAGGAGAGAGAGAAGAGATGGGTGAGGTGCGGGGGAGATAAAGGAGTGAGGTGCGGGGGAGATAAAGGGGTGAAGGATTGGAGAGGGGAAGGAGAGAGTCAATTGACTACTTAAAGGGAGAAAATATTCTACAGCAGTAAAGCGATAGAACTCTTGGAAGCCCCAAGTAACTGTTAGATTAGCAACGAATAAACAAACCCAAACATGAAAGACTGTGCTACCAGCCACGGACTACTTTCATGTCCATCTCCGGCAACACCACAATGGCAAATATGAACACAGACTCATTATCAACCACTGGTATTTAATGTGCAAAGAAAGAAAATGAGTCTGGGTAACTAGGCTGCAGCCCATGTAGTTCTATTTAACATGTTTTTAGCTGAGTACAGTGCTTAAGTGCAAAGTGATGTGTGTGTGTGTGTGTCTGACAGAGGTGTATTCAATCATCTAAGTGACTCAGAGCGCAGCTAAGTGGCTATGGAACAGCTGTGAACAATAGTCTGTGTGTGTGTGTGTGTGTGTGTGTGTGTGTGTGTGTGTGAGAGAGAGATGACCTCTGAATGATGCATACATTAACGTGATCACTAATGACAGGCAGCAGAGAACGGTACACCTACACACCTGAGAAGAGTATTTCTCTGCTGCCACTCCCCCTGGCCCTCCGCTGTCACTGTCTCACTCGCTCTCTTTCCATGGGAAGTTAAGCCCGGGAATTTTGCTTAAATTCATCAAAATAGTTAGCTTATAACAGTGAACCTTTTTTTGTTTGATACACAAGGAAATTCAAGGTCTTGTGGCATATTTTCGTTAAACTATCCCCAATTCAATGGAATTGCAACCCTCTGCATGCACAGTGCATTCTTCCATCATAGGTACAGCTGATTCTCAAGATCTTGCACACTAATGAGATGCTTTTGAGCCCACACCAATATACTGTCTGAGCCAAGGACTACATGCTTTCTGGTAAGTTTTGATTACAAAACTGGGTGGGGTGAATATATTTTATATGATATACATTATTTTTTGTGAAGCAGTAAATAGTAGCCTACAGCAAAGCATGTTTAAATCGTTTCTAACTTGTTAACAATTTCTGCTAGTTAGGTTTTGCTTCCATGTGGGTTTTTAGCTTGCTTGAGCCTGCTAACTGAGGAGTGTTAATTCACCTGTTTCCATACAGGTTTCATTTTAAAACATTTATCTTACAAAGGTGTTGTTTAATCTAACTGCTTAAAACTACTTATCTGTACATGGAATTATATTGGGGGCTTATTTACTCATTTTTTTCTAATCTTTACACGAAAATGCCACGGGCACTATCTGATGTATGGAGACATTTCACTGCAGCTAATGTAGAAGGAAACGCTGTGTACATTTGCAAATACTGTGCCAAATCATGTGTGAAGAATGCAACAAAGATGCAAAATCATCTGGCCAAGTGTATAAAGTTCCTTCAAGCGCTTACAACAAGCAACCTCTGATAAAAGTCCCTCTACTTCTATTCGAAATTTTGAATCAGACACCTTATCGGTAGCAACAGCTCATGGTCCTCCTGGAATCAGAAGTTCTTTTGACACAATGGAGGAACGTCGTCAGAGAAATGCTGATGAATGTCTTGCTCGAGCTGTGAGTGCAACTGGTTCACCTCTGATGCTCACAGGCAATGTGTATTGGAAGAGATTTCTGAATGTTCTTTGCTCAGCATACACCCCTCCAACCAGACATGCTTTATCTACTCATTTGCTGGATGCAGAGTTCAAGTGAAGGTCAAGCAAATCATAGAGAAAGCAGACTGGATTGCAATAATCTCTGATGGGTGGTCGAATGTTCGTGGGCAAGGAATAATTAACTACATCATCTCCACTAGAGGTCACCCGATTATGATTTTTCAACGCCGATACCGATAATTGGAGGACCAAAAAAGGCGATACCGATTAATCGGCCGATATTTTTATTTATTTGTAATAATGACAATTACTACAAATCAAATGTGCGCGCGCGCACACCAGCTCAAATGTGCACGCGCACACACCAGCTCAAATGTGTACACGCACACACCAGCTCAAATGTGTACACGCACACACCAGCTCAAATGTGTACACGCACACACCAGCTCAAATGTGTACACACACACACACACACACACACACCAGCTCAAGTGTACACACACCAGCTCAAATGTGTACACACACACACCAGCTGCTCAAATGTGTACACGCACACACCAGCTCATGTGTACACGCACACACCAGCTGCTCAAATGTGTACACGCACACACCAGCTCATGTGTACACGCACACACCAGCTCATGTGTACACGCACACACACACACACCAGCTCATGTGTACACACACACACACACACACACACACACACACCAGCTCAAATGTGTACACACACACACACACCAGCTCAAATGTGTACACACACACACACCAGCTCAAATGTGTACACACACACACACCAGCTCAAATGTGTACACACACACACACCAGCTCAAATGTGTACACACACACACACACCAGCTCAAATGTGTACACACACACACACACCAGCTCAAATGTGTACACACACACACACACCAGCTCAAATGTGTACACACACACACCAGCTCAAATGTGTACACACACACACACACCAGCTCAAATGTGTACACACACACACACACCAGCTCAAATGTGTACACACACACACACACCAGCTCAAATGTGTACACACACACACCAGCTCAAATGTGTACACACACACACCAGCTCAAATGTGTACACACACACACCAGCTCAAATGTGTACACACACACACCAGCTCAAATGTGTACACACACACACCAGCTCAGATGTGTACACACACACACCAGCTCAGATGTGTACACACACACCACATTCAATATGCAGCCCATACAGCACTTTGACATGCGAGAGAGCATATATCTCACACTTTCCTCTCTCTCTACACTGATCTCTCACACACACTCACAGAGGAGCAGAGGCACTCACTAAAAGTACAAAGACAATGCATCCACAACATACACACATCTGAATATAATATTATTCTGTATCTAAAGAAAAGACAGTCTGCAAAATTGGTCTGTCACAAACGAACAACGTCATTCCCCTTGGTACCCACTGACAATAGTCGAGGGAAACTATTTTCTGTGTGTCGACTAGCTCAACTGCAGTCTGACTGATCTGAGACATCAGACAGATTATCAAATCAAATGTATTTATATAGCCCTTCGTACATCAGCTGATATCTCAAAGTGCTGTACAGAAACCCAGCCTAAAACCCCAAACAGCAAGAAATGCAGGTGTAGAAGCACGGTGGCTAGGAAAAACTCCCTAGAAAGGCCAAAACCTAGAAAGAAACCTAGAGAGGAACCAGGCTATGAGGGGTGGCCAGTCCTCTTCTGGCTGTGCCGGGTGGAGATTATAACAGAACATGGCCAAGATGTTCATAAATGACCAGCATGGTCAAATAATAATAATCACAGTAGTTGTCGAGGGTGCAGCAACTCAGCAGTAAATGTCAGTTGGCTTTTCATAGCCGATCATTAAGAGTATCTCTACCGCTCCTGCGGTCTCTAGAGTTGAAAACAGCAGGTCTGGGACAGGTAGCACGTACGGTGAACAGGTCAGGGTTCCATAGCCGCAGGCAGAACAGTTGAAACTGGAGCAGCAGCACGGCCAGGTGGACTGGGGACAGCAAGGAGTCATGTCAGGTCGTCCTGAGCCATGGTCCTAGGGCTCAGGTCCTCCTATCTCTGCCGGAACACAGGCCACTTACAACTTTGTGTGTTGGTGTGTCACGCGGTCTTCAAATACAAATGATACATGCACGCTCATATTTATTCACTGTCCTTCACTGAACAGAGAGAACAGCACACACACAGCAGAAAGGGATGATGTGTGTGTGTGTGTGTGTTTAGGCTATGGGGTTGGAGTTTACTAGCACGCTTAGCTTCAGAGCGCTAACTCACCCGGACCAACGACCGTTTATAGGGCTCATGGTGTGTGTTCGCGCGTGTGTTTTCCTTCCCCTCAGGTTAGTGATGTGCATGTGTGATGGAGGGATGAGGCAGAGGCATAGAGGTTATGGATGGAGGCAGGGGCTCAGGCAGTTCACACGCAGACATAGCTGTTCTGCTCTCTTGGGGGCATTTTCAGCATGGCTTCACGCAATAACGCAGTAAGTAGGTCACCCACCCATAGTCATTTTAAATGTGCCATTTTCCTAACCATCTATGTAGAGAGGACTTATGGCTCTGTGTGTGTTGATCTGGCTATGTAAAAATTGTTCTTTGTTGAAGCACGATTTGGTATGTCTGGTGAACACGGGCTGGCACAATTACCATATAACCAACAGTTATGGATAAAGGCTGTCATTACACTAAAATAACTGTCAAAATATATATATATATATATATATATTTATACACACTACCAGTCAAATGTTTGACACCAACTCATTCAAGGGTTTTTATTTTTTACTATTTTCTAAATTGTAGAATTGTAAAAATAACATATGGAATCATGTAATAACCAAAAAAGTGTTAAAATATATTTATATTTTAGATTCTTCAAAGTAGCCACCCTTTGCCTTGACAGCTTTGCACACGCTTCGCATTCTCTGAACCAACTTCACCTGGAATGCTTTTCCAACAGTCTAAAGGAGTTCCCACATTCTGAGCACTTGTTGGCTGCTTTTCCTCCACTCTGTGGTTGAAGTCGGGTGATTGTGGAGGCCAGGTCATCTGATGCAGCACTCCATCAATCTCCTTTTCAGTCAAATAGCCCTTACACAGCCTGGAGGTGTGTTGAGTCATTGTCCTGTTGAAAAACAAATGATAATCCCACTAAGCCCAGACCAGATGGGATGGTGTATCACTGCAGAATGCTGTGGTAGCCATGCTGGTCACGTGTGCCTTGAATTCTCAAGAAAATCACAGTGTCACCAGCAAAGCAGCCCCACACCACCTCCTCCATGCTTCACAGTGGGAACCACACATGCGGAGATCATCCGTTCACCTACTCTGCGTCTCACAAAGACACAGCGGATGGAACCAAAAATCTAAAATTTGGACCAAAGGACAGATTTCCACCGGTCTAATGTCCATTGCTTGTGTTTCTTGGCCCAAGCAAGTCTCTTCTTATTATTGGTGTCCTTTAGTAGTGGTTTCTTTGCAGCAATTCGACCATGAAGGCCTGATTTCACGCACTCCCCTTAGAACAGTTGATGTTGAGTCTAGGTCATCCTTTCCTGTGATGGTCCTCATGATAGTCAGTTTCAACATAGCGCTTGATGGTTTTTGCGACTGCACTTGAAGAAACTTTTACATTTCTTGTAATGTTGCGTATTGACTGACCTTCATGTCTCAAAGTAATGATGGACGGTCGTTTCTCTTTGCTGATTTGAGCTGTTCTTGTCATAATATGGACTTGGTCTTTTACCAAAAAGGGCTATCTTTTGTAACCCACCCCTACCTTGTCACAACACAACTGACTGGCTCAAACGCATTAACGAATGAAATTCAACAAGGCACACCTGTTCATTGAAATGCATTCCAGGTGGTTACCTCATGAAGCTGTTTCAAGAATGGCAAGAGTGTGCAAAGCTGTCATCAAGGCAAAGGGTGGCTACTATGAAGAAAGTCAAATATATTTTGATTTGTTAAACCCTTTCTTGGTTACTACATGATTCCATGTGTGTTATTTCATAGTTTTGATATCTTCACTATTATTCTACAATGTAGAAAATAGTAAAAATAAAGAAAAACCCTAGAATGAGTAGTTGTGTCAACCGGTGACTGGAACTGTGTGTGTGTGTGTGTGTGTGTGTGTGTGTGTGTGTGTGTGTGTGTGTGTGTGTGTGTGTGTGTATTAGAGGTCGACCGATTAATCGGAATGGCCGATTAATTAGGGCCGATAAAGTTTTCATAACAATCGGAAATCGGTATTTTTGGACACCGATTTGGCCTATTTTTTTAAATATTTTTTTTACACCTTTATTTAATCTTTATTTAACTAGGCAAGTCAGTTAGCGTGCGAAATATCCCAGAGAAGTTAACGTCCCACTTGGCCAAAAGCCAGTAAAAATGCAGAGCGCCAAATTCAAATAAATTACTATAAAAATCAAACTTTCATGAAATCACACATGAAAGATACCAAATTAAAGCTACACTTGTTGTGAATCCAGCCAACATGTCAGAATTCAAATAGGCTTTAAGACGAAAGCAAAGGATGCTATTATCTGAGGATAGCAACAGATTAAACAAAGAGAGAAGCATATTTCAAACCTGCAGGCGCGACAACGCAGAAATAAAAAATATAATTTATGCCTTACCTTTGACGAGCTACTGTTATTGGCACTCCAATATGTCCCATAAACATCACAAATGGTCCTTTTGTTCGATTAATTCCGTCGATATATATCCAAAATGTCCATTTATTTGGCGCGTTTGATCCAGAAAAACACTGGTTCCAACTTGTGCAAAGTTACTACAAAATATTTCAAAAGTTACCTGTAAACTTTGCCAAAACATTTCAAACTACTTTTGTAATACAACTTTAGGTATTTTTTACGTAAATAATCGATAAAATTGAAGACGGGATGATCTGTGTTCAATACAGGATTAAAACAAACAGTAGCTAGCTTTCTGGTCATGCGCCTCTAACTAACAGTACACTTCCAGTGACCCTCGTTCAAGATGGCCGTACTTTTTCATTACACATAGGGAAAAACCAACCAATTTCTAAAGACTGTTGACATCCAGTGGAAGCGGTAGGAACTGCAAGAAGGTCAATTAGAAATCTGTATTCCAAATGAAAATCCATTGAAAAGAGAGGGACCTCAACAACAAAAAAATCTGAATGGTTTGTCCTCGGGGTTTCGCCTGCTAAATAAGTTATGTTATACTCACAGACATGATTCAAACAGTTTTAGAAACTTCAGAATGTTTTCTATCCAAATCTACTAATAATATGCATATCTTATCTTCTGGGGATGAGTAGCTGGCAGTTCAATTTGGGTATGCTTTTCATCCAAACGTGAAAATGCTGCCCCCTATCCTAGAGAAGTTAAGAACACATTCTTATTTTCAATGACGGCCTAGGAACGGTGGGTTAACTGCCTCGTTCAGGGGAAGAACGACAGATTTTTACCTTGTCAGCTCGGGGGATTCAATCTTGCAACCTTACAGTTAACTAGTCCAACGCTCTAACCACCTGCTTACATTGCACTCCACGAGGAGCCTGCCTGTTACGCGAATGCAGTAGAAGCCAAGGTAAGTTGCTAGCTAGCATTAAACTTATCTTATAAAAATCAATCATAATCACTAGTTAACTACACAGGGTTGATGATATTACTAGTTTATCTAGCGTGTCCTGCGTTGCATATAATCGATGCGGTGCGTATCGTGCTTCAAGCCTATCAACTCCCGAGATTAGGCTGGTGTAACCGATGTGAAATGGCTAGCTAGTTAGCGGGGTGCGCGCTAATAGCGTTTCAAACGTCACTCGCTCTGAAACTTGGGAGTGGTTGTTCCCCTTGCTCTGCATGGGTAACGCTGCTTCGAGGGTGGCTGTTGTCGTTGTGTTCCTGGTTCGAGCCCAGGTAGGAGCGAGGAGAGGGATGGAAGCTATACTGTTACACTGGCACTACTAAAGTGCCTATAAGAACATCCAATAGTCAAAGGTATATGAAATACAAATCGTATAGAGAGAAATAGTCCTATAATTCCTATAATAACTACAACCTAAAACTTCTTACCTGGGAATATTGAAGACTCATGTTAAAAGGAACCACCAGCTTTCTCATGTTCTGAGCAAGGAACTTAAACGTTAGCTTTCTTACATGGCACCATATTGCACTTTTACTTTCTTCTCCAACACTTTGTTTTTGCATTATTTAAACCAAATTGAACATGTTTCATTATTTATTTGAGGCTAAATTGATTTTATTGATGTATTATATTAAGTTAAAATAAGTGTTCATTCAGTATTGTTGCAATTGTCATTATTACAAATTTTTAAAAATAATAATAATCAAAAATCGGCCGATTAATCGGTATCGGCTTTTTTTGGTCCTCCAGTAAATCGGTATCGAAAAATAAATCGGTCGACCTCTAATTATATATATATATACACAGAGAACAAAAATATAAAAACAACAATTCCAATGATTTTATATAAGGAAATCAGTCAATTGAAATAAATTAATTGAGCCCTAATCTATGGATTTCACATGACTGGGAAGGGGTGCAGCCATGGGTGGCCCTGGGAGAGCATAGGCCCACCCACTGGGGCACTAGGCCCAGCCAATCAGAATGCGTTTCCCCCCACAAAAGGGCTTTATTACAGACAAGAAATAGTCCTCAGTTTCATCAGCTGTCTGGTTTGTGAGGCCAGTTGGACGTGGCATGAGCTGAAATAAAATATCCCAGTAATGTTGCATACGCACAAAAAGCTTACTTCAAATTTTGTGCACAAATTTGTTTATATCCCTGTTAGTGAGCATTTCTCCTTTGCTAAAATAATCCATCCACCAGACAGCTGTGGCCTATGAAGCTGATTAAACAGCATGATCATTACACAGGTGCACCTTGTGCTGGGGACAATAAAAGGCCACTAAAATGTGCAGTTTTGTCACAACGCCACATGTTTTGAGGGAGCATGCAATTTGCATGCTGACTGCAGGAATGTCCACCCGAGCCGTTGCCAGAGAATTGAATATTCATGTTTCTACCGTAAGCCGCCTCCAACGCCATTTTAGAGTATTTGGTAGTACGTCCATCCGGCCTCACAACCACAGACCACGTGTAACCACACCAGCCCAGGACCTTCACATCTGGCTTCTTCACCTGCGAGATTGTCTGAGACCAGCCACCCGGACAGCTGATGAAACTGGGTTTGCACAACTTTAGAATTTATGCACAAACTGTCAGAAACCGTCTCTGGGAAGCTCATCTGCGTGCTCGTCGTCTTGACCTGACTGAAGTTAGGCATCGTAAAATCAACTTCAGCGGTAAAATCTCCCCTTCAATGTCCACTGGAGTGTTGTGCTCTTCACGGATGAATCCTGGTTTCAACTGTCCTGGACAGATGGCAGACAACGTGTATGGCATTGTGTGGGCGAGCGGTTTGCTGATGTCAATATTGTGAACAGAGTTCTCCATGGTGGGGTTATGGTATGGGCAGGTATAAACTAGACAACAAACAATTGCATTTAAGGATGGCAATTTGAATGCAGAGATGACGAGACAAGATCCTGAGGCCCACTGCTGTGCCATTCATCCACCACAATCACCTCATGCTTCAGCATGATAATGCACGGCCCATGGGCGCAAGGATCTGTACACAATTCCTGGAAGCTGAAAAAGTCCCAGTTTTGCCATGGCCTGCATACTCACCAGACATAGTGACATTCACCAATTCACCAGACATTTACCAATTGAGAATATTTGGGATGCTCTGGATCGACAGCATGTTCCAGTCAATACCCAGCAACTTCGCACAGCAATTGAAGAGAGTGGGACAACAGGCCACAATCAACAGCCAAATCAATTCTATTCGAAGGAGATGTGTCGTGCTGAGGTAAATGGTGGTCACACCAGATACTGACTGGTTTTCTGATCCACGCCCCTACTTTTTTTTAAAGGTATCTATAACCAACAGATGCATATCTGTATTCCCAGTCATGTGAAATCCATAGATTAGGGCCTAATGAATTTATTTCAATTGACTGATTCTTATATTAACTGTAACTCAGTAAAATCTTAGAAATTGTTGTATGTTGCGTTTATATTTTTGTTCAGTTTATATATTTTTTTTTTTACGAACAGTCTTACTCAAGATGGGACAGCTGGGCATCCGTGTAGTTTAGTCCGTTTCTACGGTAACATGGCCTCAACACGCTGAAACTGTCTCTGAAACAAGAAACTAGCAAATGAGTCTTCGCTCACCTAGGCAACGCCCACAAAGCAGCAGCAGCCCATATAGAAATGTAATGATTAGAACAAGCTCGTAACCTGCAACCGTGGCAATTTGACTGGTAAACTCATGGGTACACCCGCAATGGCTGCCTGGTATTGTGATAGAAATTATTCTATGGTAATAAAGAATGTTCATTCAAATGATGTTAATTGATATTGTACTCTTCCTGCTTTGCTCCTATGGGTACACTCACAATGGCTGCCAGTCCACCCACTACACCATCCTTGACTTTAAATCGGGACGCCCTAATCATTCTATTTCTATGGCAGCACATGCAGTCAGGCCCGAAGGAGAGGATAAAATGTGCATCTTAAAAAATACATGTTTTATTGCTAGTCGAGCGTTTATTATTACAGAGACCGCAGTCATTTGACTGGCCAAATACAGTCATCCAAAATTCCATGATCCTCAACCCTAAACACAATACTATATTTATTTGTATTTAACGAGGCAAGTCAGTTAACTTCTTTGATATAGGGGGCAGCATTTTCACTTTTGGATGAATTGAGTGCCCATAGTGAAATGCCTCATACTCTGTCCCAGATGCTAATATATGCATATTATTATTACTATTGGATAGAAAACACTCTGAAGTTTCTAAAACTGTTTGAATGATGTCTGTGAGTATAACAGAACTCATATGGCAGGCAAAAACCTGAGAAAAGATCCAAACAGGAAGTGAAAATTCTTGTTTGTTAAAGTCATCGCCTATTCAATTCCCTGTAATATATGGATCTGTTTGCACGTCATACGCCTTCCACTAGATGTCAACAGTCAGTAGAACGTGGAATTAAGTTTATGCTGTGTTGTGGGACCGGATGGGAGGGGAATGAGTCAGTGGTCTGGCAGATTGCCAGTTCTTGGTCACGCGCTTTCCTCATGTTGTCGCCTTGCGTTCCATTACTTATACAGACATGAAAGAATTCTCCAGGTTGGAAAGTTATTGAATATAAATGATAACATCCTGAAGATTGATTCTCTACTAAATTTGACCAGTTTATTCGACTTGTAATATAACTTTTTGAAGTTTTCGTTTTCCTGCATCTGCGCGAGCGTTTGGACACGTGTACTACACATGCTAGCAACATTAGCTAATTGGACATAAGTAATGGACATTATCGAACAAAACAACGATTTATTGTGGAACTAGGATTCCTGGCACTGCATTCTGATGAAGACAATCAAAGGTAAGGGAATATTTATGATGTAATTTCGTATTTCTGTTGACTCCAACATGGCAGAGAAATGTTGTTACATCTGAGCGCCATCTCAGATTATTGCATGGTGTGCTTTTTACGTAAAGTTTTTTTGAAATCTGACACAGCGGTTGCATTAAGAACAAGTGTATCTTTAATTATATGTAAAACATGTATCTTTCATCAAAGTTTATGATGAGTATTTCTGTTATTTGACGTGGCTCTCTGTAATTACTCCGGATATTTTGGAGGCATTTCTGAACATGGCGCCAATGTAAACCGAGATTTGTGGATATAAATATGCACATTATCGAACAAAACATAAATGTATTGTGTAACATGATGTCATATGAGTGTCATCTGATGAAGATGTTCAAAGGTTAGTGATTCATTTTATCTATATTTCTGGTTTTTGTTACTACTATCTTTTGCTGGGAAAATGGCTGTGTTTTTCTGTGGCTATGTACTGAGCTAACATAATTGTTTGGTGTGCTTTCCCCGTAAATCCTTTATGAAATCAGACATGTTGGCTGGATTCACAACATGTGTAGCTTTAATTTGGTGTCTTTCATGTGTGATTTCATGAAAGATTGATTTTTATAGTAATATATTGGAATTTGGCGCGCTACATTTTTTCTGGATTTTGGCCAAGTGGGACGCTACCGTCCCACCTATCCTAGAGAAGTTAAGAACAAATTCTTATTTACAATGATGGCCTACCCCGGCCAACCCCTGGGCCAATTGTGCGCCGCCCTATGGGACTCCCAATCACGGCCGATTGCAATACATCCTGGAATCGAACCAAGGTCTGTAGTGACACCACTAGCACTGCGACACAGTACCTTAGACCGATGCGCCACTCGGGAGCCCCATACGGACTACATGCAGTTGCTACACAGCAAGGTGTGTGTGTGTGTGTGCACTTCTTTTGTGCTCCAATGTTTATATAAAATGCAGTATCATAGAAAGCAGATGGGGTCAACGAGGTTTCTTCAGATCACTGATTTCAATAGGAGGTATGATATTAATTTCTGTATCAAGTATAGTACAGTCCACTACAACATACAAGTGCACACTTCATTTAAGTGCAGCACACTACTCCAGTCCCACTTAAAAACCTACATTCTTTTCATTTGCTTTGGAAACATAACTACTCTTTCCATTTCTTCTCTAAACCAGATGAAACATTTGAAAGACCTTCACTAAGATACTCTAAAGATACTCTATAGAAGTATTACCATAAAATCAAATAACTTTCAATTTATTTGAAATACTTTTGAAATACATGTGGGTTCTGAAATGGCAAACGTCAGATGTCCATTGTTATTTTTTGAAGCGTGAACTCTGAGGTCTTTTTCCATAGTGAAGTGAACGACAGGCTCTTTTTATCTACTAAATCCACCATTAAATGTCCTTTTAAACATCACATTAGGATGCCCACCCCTATTGCTTTTGCTTTTTAGCCCCCCCCCCCCCCCCTCAAAGAGCCAATTAATCACCTTCCTTTGTCAGCCTGTTCTACCAGGTGAGATAGAACATATTTCATGGGGATCCTATTAGAGCATAATAGAGGGGCTATTCAGGCCCATACACGAAGGGCCTATAGAGGTCTTGGCAGGGAGAGGGGGGTAGTAGGTATAATTGGTAGCATGTGTATTTCGTTTGTACCACAATGCCTCTGTGGGTAACAGTGAGGACTGGTCTCACTGTCAACAGCGTCACTGAGGGCGTTTTCACACACAGTTCTGAGCTATAGTTCGAATCAGAGTTTGATTATTTGTTACATTGTCATTTGGTCCGGTTGGTTTCACATTGCCAAATGTCAATGAACTAAAATGCCTAAAAGCTCCGTACTCAAGCAAGTAATTTGTTTATTGGAAAAAAGGCTCATGTTAAATCCATCTATGATTATCAAGAAGCATAACTTGTGTCCCAAACTTCACATTACTTTCGCTTTGGTCTTCCAACAACATGCGTGAGGAAACCGCACAATATCCGCTCTAACTCATGTGAATAGGCTATGTTCAGTAGCCTATATCCCTGGAACTGCCAGTCTCCCCTAATCTGCATCAGATGAGCTCATAAATGCAATGCTGCTACTCAAATAATGTTTCAGAGATATTAAGTTATGGTACTGTGCATTTCATCAAATGCTTGCTGTCAAACAACCAATACTACTGCGCGCATCTGGTTATTTTCCTGTGTTTGGTCCAGACTGACTCTCACCCTGCAGCGAACAACTCTTCTGTATGAATGGAATTGGACCGAGACCACAGTGCGTTTAGTGTGCTCCCGAATGCGGATAGTGTTACCATCAGTCCAAACGAACCGAAAGGGGTAAATTGGGACGGAAAATCAGAGTTCGGAGAAAAAAAACGCTCCAAACCAATTTGGTATGAAAGCATCCTGAGCTAAGGGAACACCGTTCTCCTCCTATCCACTGTTTATGTAAGGCGGGGAATGAATGGGACAATTTAAACAGTGTATTTTAGCCACTAACACCATACTAGCAGCTCAGACCTATTGTCCATGTAATGTAATGATAGGGTCCGCAGATTTTATTTGGCGCACCAAGTTTTCTGAGCAAAAGCAAAATAATTCTAATAATTTGAGAAATTGGGGCATGTTCATTGTTGGACACGACGAAATCAGCTCCAAGTGATTTTAATTGAAGAAATCTGTTCAAGTATTCTCACACATAGAGACGTGATCGTATACAAATGGGAGGTTTAAAATTATTATGTTTGGTTAAACATATCTTTTTGGGCTTCTTGCGGTCAATTTGCAGTCTACAAATGATTTGTAATTATGTTCCTGCACCCCCAACCATCCGCTTTAGGAAAAGAAATGGTCCCCCGGCTGAATCTAGTTGATGATCCCTGGTCTAGGTATTACAGCAGTGAGTTTAGCATGAAAGAGACTATTTAGCTGGGCGCTATGATCAGTAGAAGATGAATATGTTTCTGATTCACAGCCTCCTGAACTCATGTAAACTCTTTTCCTTTCTGTGTGCGTCTTTCTATTGTGTGCGTCTTCCACAAATCCATAATTAACACCAACTGTGATGTCCAGCCCCGGTCTTAATTCTAGCGGATATTTGAGACAACATAAAAAAAATAAGTGACATTATTTATTCAGTCACCGCCAACGTGCTGTTATGCACGCTCGCACACAGCCCCCCAGCCGTTGCATTCCTCCACCTTCCGACCTTCTCAGAGTATGTAAGCCCTGTGACAATCGGTCCTGACGTGCCATTAAAACATTTCACAGGTTCAGGGGGAGCGATTTCCACTGCTCTCCTTCTCCAAATGGCAGGACGGAAAGAGGTGTGGAGGGAGGGAGGGGAGGTGAAAAGGAGCTTGTGGTGAGCAGTGCATGTTAACAAAACCACTCGCTCTCTAGACTGGGGTCAGTTTCTCTTGTGAAAAAAATCTCCCCTCCATCCCCCACTCCCTCGTCCGCCTCTCTCCCTCGTCCGCCTCTCTCCCTCCCTCTCCCGTTCTCTCTCTAGCGTCATTAGTCTCACTATCACACATGGCCCCTAGATTTGAGACTGGCCCTGAGCTCCACTCCTATAACGTCAAGGCACACAGCGGAGAGTGAATATCTGATACCTACTGAACACAGGGACACCGGGGCCCCCCTCTGCCCTCTCTGTTCACTGTCTCTCTTCCTCTGTCTCAGTCTCTCTTCGGGAGTGTGTTCTCGCGAGTAAACAAAACCAAAGACCCAAGTCTAAAGCTGTGACCCAAACGGTATCAGCCACAAAAAGGAATGAGCAGTGACTCACCAGTAGGCCCCGACCCTCCATTTGAGAAACCACTGACTGCTATAAGGGATTAGTTTTATCCTGGACTTCGTGACAAGGTGGAAGAGGGAGAATAAGGAGGAAGAGGAGTGGACGGCAGGTGAAATGGTCTGTCCCATTCCGCTATCCCCTCGTTTCCCTGCCATGGTCTGATTCACTGTTCTCTCCTGTCCAATAGCCTGTGAGATTACTGCTGAACTGCGCTGAGTTGAACGGATGTGATTGGTCCAAACCTTTCTGGCTTTCATCCTCACTAGAACATAAGTCATTGTGTGTGTGTGAAACTACCCCAAAGCTCTAACCTTGTTCAGGACTCACACTCAATTTTGTGCAAAGCGTTTGCTGCACACAGTTCACTTACATCCGGTGTACTTCCCCATTATCTGCATCTCCTTGTACTGTCTGGACTGCTGTTTGGACCGTAGGTCTTACATCCATCACTTTAGAAAATACTTCCTTGTAAAAACTTTCTCTGTAGAAGGCAGAGTTTTACAATGGTTTTATCATGTGAAACGTCAAGTCCTGAGAGACAGTTTCAGTCAAAACACTTTTTTGATCATTTAACCTAAACTGTCTCTCAGAACTGCCTTTCTATGGCCAACAGACCTTAATGTCTGTAGTAGCAGGCACCATTATAAAGTCCAACTCAATTTATGGAAGTAGTTACTACTGGCATTCAATCTGGCAAATACAAAGACTGTCTATAGTAGTTGAGACCATTACAACGACCATTCAATCTGATGAGAGGGTGTTATTCTGACTGAGTGACGTTCTCAGTGATGAACTGTTTTAACACGACTCATCTCAGCTCCCTTGTTAAACAGCAGTCAAGGCTGCTTTATGCATGGTCTTTTAGCCTACATTCTGAATGGCAACCTATTCCCTATATAGTGCACAACTGTTGACCAGAGCCCTATGGGTCCTGGTCAAAACTACTGCACAAACAAGGAATGGGGTGCACTAAATAGGGAACAAGGTGCCATTAGGGATGTAGCCTTACTATTGGATCCAGAAATGGTCTGTATCCTATGGTGATCTCTTCCACAATCCATGGTATCTTCTTCCATATTCATGGAGGTTGGTTAGTCAATGTATTGACCATGAAACGTATCGACCACCAGTCTCATTTGTTGAAGTGTGACGTAGTGGAATATGACATAATCCCATTTCATTACCATTTCCTAGAACGACAGACCAATACCCCGATTCAAAAAGCTGCAGATGAACAGAAGCTGCCAGAACAGTGTGTCCCACTCAGAATGTTCATACTCTATCACAGTGCATTTAAACCGACAGCATGCTAATTCCATCTCGTGGACATTGTCGTCATTGGACATTATGAGAACCATACTATTAAAACTTAACTACCAGTCTGCATGATTTTACAGGTGTTTAATTTATTCAGATGCAGGGCAGAGCAGGGTGACAGTACGTAGGGGAAAGTAGAGAGAGAATGGTACTGTATATGCTTGTTAGTGTGTCTAGAGGAGGAAGTAAATATAGCTTAAGGGACTTAATATAGACTAGAGGCTGGTGGTAGGACTCTGCTGGGAACATACATAACAGTGTGTGTCTACACACCACAAGCTTTTTACTTTCTCTCTCCTTTAAGGAGCTCTAGTCGAAGACAGGAGGGATTGTGGTGTAGGAAACAGATACAAAGATGAGACGTGATGAGCAATATAATGAAACCAGGACATACTGTATGGGGTAATGGTTGGTGAGTATGCGTGATGATACTATAGACAGATGGTGTCAGAACCGCATTAAGTCCTGATTAACCAGGTTAGATCAAAGGGCGATATGGCACTCCCACAACAAACCAGGCCATACAGTCCAGTACCCATAAACGCTGAACGAACATGTTGAAAATGGACCAGTAAAAATTGAATCACTCCTACCTCGTAACCACTAGGACCCTCTCCCCCCGCCTTACCTGAACTCTGGCGGTGGGGTCTTGTTTGATCCACTTGATGGCGGTCTCGTAGACCAGTTCCTCAGCCTTGGTGGTGAGGCTGTCATTAGACAGGTAGGCCACTAGGTCCTCCTTAGACACACACATAATCTCCTCCTGCCCCGCCACCTAGTGCACAATGAAGGATTGACACTTCATTGGGATGAAAATCCTGGAGTACATGCACTGTTTTTAATCATGTGTGACAGGTGTTATGGTAGACGGACGGCATAGCAGGAATTAGTACTGCAGGTAAGACTTTTCTCACAGATACATAGTGTGATATGTTTTTTGGGGGTTTAAAAATGAAATCCAGTCATTAAATCCACCTACCTCAGGGAAGTTCTGCAGTGCGAAAGCTTTGGCCATGTTGTGGAGCTCTGTACATCGCATAGCTTCAGCCATGGCCAGCACACCTAGACAGTTCCCCACTGTTAGCTGTTTCTCTGCAGAGAGCGAGAGGGAGAGCGTGAGAGAGAGGGGAATGGGGAGAAAAAGAGGAGAGGAATAAGGGAGTGCTATTCACACATCCATAAAAAAACTGTCTGGAAAGAGGGGGAGAAAGCAGGGAGAGAGCTGTGGTCTATCTGTGTGTTTATCTGGGCCTGGAGAGAGACTGTCATAGCTGAAACAGCTCCAGGGACAAACAAGGGGAATCAATCGTTAGGAGCCTACTGAGCACGGTCAGGCGGGGGTGTGGAACGGCATAGCAGGGATTAGTACTGCAGGTAAAGACCTTTGTGTGTGTGTGTGTGTGTGTGTGTGTGTGTGTGTGTGTGTGTGTGAGTGTCTGCTGCCTATACAAACATCACCAGGAAAGGTAATGGAGCCACAACAATTCAAAGAGCAGACTGAATATCTAATCAAAACAGGGTTTGTATGACATCAAAGTGTGTTATTAAACTCTAAAGTTAACTCCGTGTGTTGAAGCTGAATAGGAAAACAAAGCCTTTGAAACTAATAACTGTAGTCTGTTGTGGTGTGGTTGAGCAGACGTGTTTTCACCTTGAGAAGGGTCTGACGGGAGAACATGTAGTAATAAGGGCTAGACGGATCAATAACTTTAGAGCCCTCTCTATATCTAATCAATATCAGACCAGGTTGAAATGTGTTTAGGATTCTTCTTTACTTTGATCTTAATTGATTCCAAAGGTACCGTTCATTTAGGTTCATTTGATTGGGTGTGAGGAGTCTCTGCAGAATCCATATGGCGTTCACGATGTGTGTGTGTGTGTATGTGTGTGTGTGCGTGCCATATCTAAAACTTGGAGACATAATGAATAGAGGAGTTTTATTCCAGGCTCTGGAAGGTCCAATAGCTGATGGCTGTAAATCCACACAAACGTTGAAGGTTGAACTCGTAGACAGAATTACAAGAAATGATTTTATGGCTTTCAGTGATTTCCAAATTACCCTGCACAACATAGCATCTGTTCGCACTAACTGCCATGATGAATGGTCATTTAACTTATATTGTGCTCTTGCTCCATCTCCATGTAATTACTTTGTAGATGCGTTGTATAACTGTACATATTACATTGTGTTGGATCAGTTTTCTATTTATTGATGTCCTAATATTTGGGCAAATAATACGATGTGCAACATAGGTAACCCAGGTGTATTGAAATGTGTTTTTTGGTATTTTTGTCACTCAAATCTGATCAACTCAATACACCATGGCCAAACTAGGCCAAGTTCATTTATCTTCAGTACATTTGTTAAGAACTTGGATATCCTTGACATAATATCAATTTCTTTGTTCCAAGGTTATACATTGCACCAGTACAATGTCATGCAGTGCACTTGAGCGTTGAAATTCTTGCTGTATTGAAAAGCGCTATACAAATCAAATCTATTATTATTACTATGTCTCAGTTCTAACACTCAAATGTCATGAATTATATTATTCAGGCAGGAAACACTGACCTACTGATGGTGATGAAGTCTGACTATACTATAAATGGTTTCCCTGTTTTCAACAAGTCCATATCGTCGGACGAAACGAGAAAAACAGATCAATATTTATTTCCACTGTCTTTTCCCTCTCCTTTACAGCTCTGACCTTTTTCATCTCATATCCAGACATCATATCCCTGCCTTGCCTTACAGCTCTCCCCACCAATCTCTATTAAATGGTAAGTATAAGCTGACATTTACAATTTCCCAGTCCCTTGACCTCCTAAACCCATGACTACGCATTTGCTCCTCAGTTGACCCATGGGCTCGCCACCCCCAACCTTTCAAACACCCCTCACCGCTTTTACCCAGACCGGTATACTCAGCTCTGCCTTGTCTTGGTATCGATTGGCCTAGAACATCTGTGGGATTTGACATTTTACTGACAATTGTTCCCTGACCTTTTTATGAATCTGTCCTGGCGCCTCCTAAACCCTGAGAGCCGGGTGGAGAGGGAGTGAGAGCGGGGGCTAATTCAGATTTTTTTTTAAAACAACATACCAAGAATTCTATCTGGCAATGTTTATATGATCCCCTTTCAAACAGTCCCATTTGTTGTGCGTAGCCAGCACCATCAAGGTCTAAATTCCTCCAACAGAATGCACTGCGTTTATTTCTTCATACTCACAACTGTAAGTTAGCCATTTTTAGATCGCCATATTTGTAAATAGCTTGTAGTGTGTTATTTCCCTGTTAAGATGAATAAAACATTGGCTACAGTTAAACTCAAAACTTTATCAGATATCTTCTGGTAAATATAAGCATTGTAAATAAGCATTGTAATTATAAACATTGTCTAGAAACTTGCTTTTAGTTGCCTCGCTTGCTAGATTTTCTAAACAGGTGGTTTTTCTTTGGTGCAGAAAATAAATTGTTGCTATAGGTAAAGTTGCTATACTGAACAAAAATATAAATGCAACATGTAAAGTGTTGGTCACATGTTTCATATGCACAAAAAATTATTTCTCTAAAATATTTGTTTACATCCCTTTTAGCGAGCATTTCTCCTTTGCCAAGATAATTCATCTACCTGACATGTGTGGCATATCAAGAAGCTGATTAAACAGCATGATCATTACAAAGGTGCACCTTGTGCTGCAAACAATAAAAGGCCACTAACATGTGCAGTTTTGTCACACAATGCCACAGGTGTCTCAAGTTGAGGGAGCGTGCAATTGGCATGCTGACTGCAGGAATGTCCACCAGAGCTGTTGCCAGAGAATTTAATGTTCATTTTTCTACCATAAGGTGCCTCCAATGTGGTTTTAGAAATTTTGACAGTACATCCAACCGGCCTCACAACCGCAGACCACGAGTAACTACGCCAGCCCAGGACCTCCACATCCGGCTTCTTCACCTGTGGGATCGTCTGAGTAGGGCGAGGGTGGGTGCTGAGGAGTATTTATGTCTGTGGGGAAAAACTAATTCTGATTCAGTGGGCCTGGCTCCCCATGCATGGCTGCATCCCTGCCCAGTCCATAGATAAGGCCTAATGCATTTCAATTGACTGGTTTCCTTATATGAACTATAACTCAGACAAATTGTTGAAATTGTTGCACATTGCATTTATACTTTTCAGAATGACAAGAACAAGTTGCATGTTGGACGAAAATAGAGTGATCATGATTTAATGCGTGCCAAATCCGGCAAGAAGAAAGGTGATGTTTACACTGAGACATAAGCGACAACTATCGAGAAAATACAGAAAAGATCACTAGGTCCAGAGGTGGAAATAGACCTTTCAGATATAAAGGAAAGGCGGTATGAGGTATTAAAGGGAGAAGAATGGCCAAGCGCTGGCTGTTAGAAAGAAACTATTTTACTCCAGTGGAAACTTTGGACACCTGACAGAAAGGGTGCGAGGGACCATGAGCCAAAGACGGAAAGTCAGGCTTAGTATGAGACAGACACACCGTCCCCCGCCCCAAACACACACCCTGTGCCATAGCTACATACCTAGGAAGGACACACAGACTTTGCAGAAGGTGTTGAATTGGAACTTGTTGGCAGCCTCTAGCAGTGTCCTGGCATTAGCGGAGTCTATGACCAGAGAACCTGTGTAGACAAACTCCAGCAGCAGCTCCAACACGTCAGCTCCAATTTCGCTCATCCGCAGCTCTAGCATCTCCCCGCTCCTCGTCTCCCCTGACGACCTGACCAACCAACCACGGTAGAGACAAGAGTTAGACATCGAAGAGATGCGCACACACCTAGGACTAGGGCTACACACACACACTCGTGCGCACACACAAACACACACACGCAACCTGCATCAATAGAATAGGGAAAAATAACAGAATCAATACAACACGATAGAATACAGTAGAAATGGGGAAGGTAGAGATTGTTTGGTCTTGTTTTTACAGTAAGCCACTAGGGTTTGTAACAGTACACAGTTAGGTTTGTGCTCCATCTGAAACAAAAGCACAAGTGATTGGTGTCTTTATCAAGGCAAATTAATATCCAAAAGGCATGCTTTGACATGTGTTCTCAGGTATGCATAGATATGAAGGAGATGCATACAGGATAGTGGGAGACAGAAGACAGAGGGGAGGAGGTGATACAACCACACTGAGAAGAGTCCTAAGTATGTTAGAACAGTGTTGAAACAGACTGCTAACGGAAGACCTCAAGCTATGTTAGCTGTGGTATGTTTGAAAGCTAGCCAACTGTTGCGCCCAATACTACTATTCTGCATTGCTATCCTGTGTGTTGTATATCAGAACTACATGCTGAGGTGCTGGGTGGCTTGTATGGGCATTGCAACAGAATGGGATATCTGTAGCTAACATATAGTCCTCTGCGATTAGTTGAAGTTCTGGAACTTTCCGGGGGTTTATAGAAGCGTTAAGTAACGCATCACCACCCACGTTTAATGTCCAATGTGCACAACAATCTAGTCACGGGTAAAATAAACAGAACCAATGCCCCAAAATAAAGTGTGAGATACTGTGTGTCCCTCCCCCGAGAGCTGTGGACAAACAATATGACAACTACCAAGGATTGAGATGGATGGGGTGTGTTCTCCTGCTGGTCACACTGCATAATGCTCTGTGTCTATTTCAAGTGTTACTGTCTCCTACTGGGTTGGTGAGAGACTCAAATGGAAGCTTTTACAGAGCATACACTCAGTCATAGTGGTTGATGCGAGATGCAGACAGACGGACACACAGACGGACATATGGGCAGAATGGTTAGAGTGAAGAGGAAAGAGAGAGAGAGGGTGGAAGTGTGTTGGTTCTTCCACAGGGACCAGCAGCCATCCTTCAGAGGGGGTTTGAGGGGGGGGGAGGGGTGTCCATGTTCCATGACTGTTCCTGGGTCTTTTAAATAAGAGATTCCTCCCTGACCCCCCCACCTAAACCCAAAGCCTCTGCCCCCAGCTCGCTGCCACATTCACCAGTATCCTGTATATGAACGTAGTAGACATTAGTGGTCATTGAGCAATCTTAGGAGGTGAGAGAAGGGGAGAAGGACAACGCAAAAAATAAATAAGACAGTGGGGATCGGTCTCTGCATGGACAGACATAGGGAGGCTGGAAAGACCAAGACAGTTATATATCAAAATGTTATTTTTCTCCTGCAAAGCAAAAAAACATAGTATTGTTATGTTATTACTTTCCCGCCCTACACTGCGGCAGTATTAAAACTAGAAAAAAAGGGGGAGATCGGGGGTGCAGTCCAGGGTTAAGCAATGGAGGGTAAGAAAAGGGAAATAAAAAAGACAAATAAAAGAAAACAACAGCATGCTCATCAACCAGGTCAATGGGAATCGGATCAAGTGGCAATTTGTTTTGTCTGAGTGTTTTTGTTATAGAATGCGCTTTCTGCTTCTCTCAAAGTGGTGGCTGTTTATACTGCTGCATCTGACTGCACACTTGTCTTTTTTATGTAAAAGAGGGAGAGAAGGGGAAAAAGGGGAAGTAAAAAATAAAATAAGAGTGATAAGGAGAAATTGAGAGGAATCGGTTTACGAAAAATGCACCAATATGTTTTCTGTGGAGAATCCTTAATTCAGCATAGACTGTCAGAAAGGGGAGGGGAAGTCATATATGGATTTCTAATGTGTCCTGTTAAAGTACTATTTTACAGGGACCGCATTTACCATGTTCTCTAAAATGACATTTCAGCTGGACAAATGATTCCCGCCGACATTTCACTCTGTGTGCTCAGAGGAATCCAAGCTCATCCTAAATACATACTTTTCTGGGAGAAAACAAAATGTTACTTGTTTGTTTATTCTATCATCAAGAAAAACTAATCAAACATGGATTCAACATAGATAAGAGTGCCTGCTCGCTTGACAATGTTATTAGTTTAGCTTGTTTGTTTGTATTGGAGACTTCAAGCCACACAAGGAGACCCAGTACTTACACCGGTATTATAATGGCGCATTTCCACTGAGGATTTACCCCAGGGTTTTACCCAAAAGGCTCAGACTTTTCTGTTTCCATCCACGCGGGCCGCCACCCGTGTCTCACTGGGTCATGGCTCCGGTGGACCTGCTCTGACTTGAAGCCAAGGCAAGGCCATGGGTACTTTTCGGCCTGCATAACAATGGCAAACTGGTAACTTTAAGACACTCACAAAGCAACAGTCTTGAATGATGCAGAGGTTGTTTATTCTGCTCACAAGTCTTCTTCAGGGGGTAAGTCTCAGAGGAAAAGCACAACTACAGAGTGTCACAGCTAGTAGTCGGTGGGCTCTGAGGTTCAGAATCATATCCTGAGCTGGGGACACTGCTATTTCTGGTCTTAACTTCTCTTGGGTAGGGGGCAGCATTCGGAAATTTGGATGAAAAGCATGCCCAAATTCAACTGCCAGCTACTCATCCCCAGAAGATAAGATATGCATATTATTAGTAGATTTGGATAGAAAACTCTGAAGTTTCTAAAACTGTTTGAATCATGTATGTGAGTATAACGGGGCGAAACCCCGAGGACAAACCATTCAGATTTTGTTTTTAGGCCACTCTTTTCAATTAGTTTAATGGGAAACCAGATTTCTAAGGGACCTTCTTGCAGTTCCTACCGCTTCCACTGGATGTCAACAGTCTTTAGAAATTGGTTGAGGTTATTCCTTTGTGTAATGAAGAAGTACGGCCATCTTGAAGGAGGGTCACTCGAAGTGTCTTGTTAGTTAGAAGCGCGTGACCAGAAAGCTAGCCACAGTTGTTTTTTATCCTGTATTGAACACAGATCCCGTCTTCAATTTGATCTATTATTTACGTTAAAAAAGGCCTAAAGTTGTATTACAAAAGTAGTTTGAAATTTTTTGGCAAAGTTTACAGGTAACTTTTGAGCTATTTTGTAGTCACGTTTCACAATTTGGAACCGGTGTTTTTCTGGATCAAACGCGCCAAATAAATGGACATTTTGGATATATATCGACGGAATTAATCGAACAAAAGGACCATTTGTGATGTTTATGGGACATATTGGAGTGCCAACAACAGAAGCTCGTCAAAAGGCACAAATATTTTTATTTCTGCGTTTTGTGTCGTGCCTGCAGGGTTGAAATATGCTTCTCTCTCTTTGTTTACAATGGTGCTATCCTCAGATAATAGCATCGTTTGCCTTCGCGGGAAAAGCCTATTTGAAATCGGATTCACAACCAGTGTAGCTTTAATTCGGTATCTTTCATGTGTGATTTAATGAAAGTTTGATTTTTATAGTAATTCATTTGAATTTGGCGTTCTGCATTTTCTCTGTCTTTTTGCCAAGTGAGACAGTAAACTGAAGTTTAAACGCCTAAACTCAGATTTTTGGATATAAATATGAACTTTACCGAACAAAACATACATGTATTGTGTAACATGAAGTCCTATGAGTGTCATCTGATGAAGATCAAAGGTTAGTGATTCATTTTATCTCTATTTCTGCTTTTTGTTACTCTTTGGCTGGAAAAATGGCTGTCTTTTTCTGTGACTTGGCTCTAACCTAACATAATCGTTTGGTGTGCTTTCGTCGTAAAACCTTTTTGAAAATCGGACACTTTGGCTGGATTTACAACAAGTGTATCTTTAAAATGGTGTAAAATACTTGTATGTTTGAGGAATTTAAATTATGGGATTTCTGTTGTTTTGAATTTGGCGCCCTGCAGTTTCACTGGCTGTTGACGAGGTGGGACGCTACCGTCCCACATACCCTAGTGAGGTTAAGAGCAAAACATTGAGTAAATGCTGCTGTATGAGAGAATAAAATGTACAATTATTTTAAAAATCAAGTTGCTTTTTTTGGGGCCTATTATGATTGCCACTGCTTCTGTAGAGCCATAGGATGGGGAGGAAAGAAGCCTTGTTCAGACCGGTCTACACTGAGCTGCTGATCTGAGGATCCATCATAAGTTTCCAGGATTGATTACGCTATCCACTGCTGTGACCATATGGTTTACAGTGATTCAAAGCAGCACACAGTAGTGCACCCAGCAGGCAAAGCTGGTTAGAATGAAGTCATTCTGCTTTTGAACTGGTTGAAATGACGTTGTTTCAATGCATTTCAGTTTTTCTTGCTGGGTAGACTAACGCATACTGTCTATCTGACACAGGACAGTAGTAGGGGAACAGTAAGAGCTCACTAGAATCTCAGCTGGAGGATTCTACCACCCAGAGAGCATGTTGACAAAGACTAGAAGTTTCAGTACCACTCTCTCTTCTTAAAGTGGTAGAGACTGGCCTGGGTGAGTCGGAAGCATATGAAAACAGAAGAGAAAAAGGGCAACAAATGGAACAGAGCTCTGGTGTGTCAGAGTGTGTGTGCTTTTACATTAGGCCCCGTCACCGAGCTGCACCAGATGCATTGTGCCCATAGATTAAGGGTGTAGAGAGCTTATTGAAACTTCAGAGGGGGAAAATTTAATTACTGGGGGTGATCGGGGGTCTTTCTGGGCTGAGCAGCAGCAGCCTGTAAAGCAGTGAAATTTTACGTTTTTCAGCAGAGACCCCATTTTTCCCAATATTTATTTGAGGGAGCATGCAATTGGCATGCTGACTGCAGAATTTCCACCAGAGCTGTTGTCAGATAATTGAATGTTAGTTTATCTACCATAAGCCGTCTTATAGAATTTGGCAGTACTTCAAACTGGCCTCACAACAGCAGACCACGAGTAACCACACCAGCCCAGGACCTCCACATCCGGCTTCTTCACCTGCGGGATCGTTTGAGACCAGCCACCCAGACAGCTGATGAAACCGAGGAGTATTTTTGTCTGTAATAAAGCCATTTTATGGGGAAAACTCATTCTGATTGGCTGAGACAGGTTCCCAAGTAGGTGGGCCTATGCCCAGCAATGTGAAAACCATAGATAAGGGCCTAATGAATTTATTTCAATTGACTGATTTCCTTATATTCACTGTAACTCAGTAAAATTGTTGCGTTTATATTTTTGTTCAGTATATATTGTCCCATATGATAATCTGTGCTCTTAATGTTTTTTTGTTTTTTTACATTTGAGACTCCACCGCAGTTCCCCACCGACCCCGAATACCACTGCTTTAAAGGGGGGTGATAGGTTTTGGTGGGTGAGTGCCAGACGTGCGTGCATATTTTGGAGCTGTATTACATCGAGGTAGCAGGGTCAGTACATCAACTCTGCAGACTTGTACTTCAGACAAAGGGAGGTGATCGTTCCTTTAAGATTATAGGGTGGGAAATGCAACATTAAAAATTAGGATTTTTTATGATTTACATCAAATTAATGAGATTGCGGATATCAGCAGTTAAACTGGATGGACATCTTTAACATCTGTAGTTTAATCATTTGGTGATAATCATTCATTGCTACTCATCTAATTTCACTGATCCTGTCTGGGAACTGATTATAAATTAGCTTTTTATAACATCAAATATCAAAACCATTCTAAATATTATGAATCTATATATTTAAAAAAAAACTTAACAGGAAATAGCTCTGGTATGATATAGAAAACGGATTTCTCACTCACATACTGTTGATTAAATGATTCGACTATAAATCACATATATATTTTAAAACCCATTTTCTAAAGCCATGGTGCTTTATTGCTTTTCAATTTACGAATCTACTGCTTAACAGTAAACACAACCTAATAAATGAAAATGACTTTCGTGCATGTAAACAAGAATTTGCATCATTACTTTTCCACTTCTCTGAGACTAATTTCTTGTCTGTGTGTGTTTAAGGTCAGCGTAAATAAGCAGCGACATTCACTCGCTCACCCTCTGATATTCCATCTCTACTCTGAATAATGGCTAGCTGCCTGGAGAACACCCAAGTGTTATAGGCCTGCACCCCTCTGTCACACACACACACAGTGGCAGTTATGAGGCACTGATAGTGAGTTACGACAACAGTGAATACCTCTGCACAGTGGGGCTAGTGGGCAGCACAGCGTAGAGGGTGTTTCGCTCTCATTCAACCTCAAAGATCTGGATGGGGTGCAGGGCATGTGTGGCATCAGCATAATACCACACTCTCTGGAGAGTGGCCTGAATGGCACAGAGGCTGTAACTCAATGAGCGGACCGTCAGCTGGGATGTGCTCTTCTCTCTCCCCCTCTCTGCTTCAACCAACCCAGTGACACCCCTGACAGCACAACCCCTCAGACAGCCAGGGTTAAAACGGCACGTCTCCCTACATCTCAGTGTTGTGTTCTCCAGTAAACACGGCAATAAAACCGCGAGGTGTCACTTGCCTTATAAAGTCAACAGTAGTTTTTGACTTTTACTATACATGCCATTATAAATTATTTGAACTTCGTCAAAAAGGTTGACAACCTATATGGTTAATAAGACGATTATGCAACTTAAACTATCATTAATTAGTATAACATATACATGTAATATATTCCACTAACTGTACGGTTAAATTAGAAAATTTTATTTTTGATTTAATCTAGATGAGAAAGGCCTGCGTTGATGACAAATTATGGTCCTTTTACAATGAATTATACACTTAATGAGAATTTGCTCTGTCAGGCAGCCACATTTAACCAGTACAGTATCAGAGTGTGTAGCCAGGCAGGCAGGGAGGCAGGCAGGCAGATGAACGTAACCTGATGTGTCTTTCTGGGGACCCTGTGTGAGGTTGGGAAAGGGCTGCTGTTTACTATTCTCAGTACACATCCCCATTGAGCAGGAACAAACGTGTGTGTGTGTGTGTGTGTGTGTGTGTGTGTGTTGTGCATGCTGGTGTGATTGACACACAAAGCATCTCCTGGCTGGCTCACTAGATGGATGGCTCACCTCTGTCTGATAAGCAGCGTTGCGCTCTCTGATGATCTCACAGGAGACAGCGTGGCTGCAGGGCAACTAGCAGGCAGCTGCCCTCAGACTTTAGACTAGAGCTTCCTATTGTTATGTACAGTCTCTCTCGCTACAGTTTCCATCTGTTCAGTCAGTCTGTCTTTTCTGTCTGTCTGTGAGCAGTGCACAGGAAAACAAACATGTCAAGGAGACGAGAAAACATTGGTTCCAGGGCTCTGTCTGAATCAAGTCGACAAGCACCTGCAAGGATCTGAAGACAGGGTGAGGACATTAGGAGAGGGCCTTGCCTCAGCATGAAGAAAATAAACACACCACTACTCTCTCACACACACACCAACCAAGAAACACATACTAGCACCATATAGAACCAAAACAACCCAGAGACATGTGAGGGATAGAGTAATGAAGAAATACCTAGATCCACTTCAAATGAATACATTAACAGGGAATGGTGTTAACCTGTGAAAGTAATGGTTGAGTAAAGCATAGCGGTGAGAGATGTGTCTGTCTGCTTTGTCCTTCGCTTGCAACTCTGAAGCTTCCCCATCACTTCAATGGACTAACGGTAAACTCCCAGCAATGTGCACATAAAAGGATGTTGTCTTGAAACGCCGCACAGACAGAAATAAGGTAGATTAGAGATAAAACCCCTCCCTACTATACCCCATATCACACACTGTTGCTTTGCCATAATTACCACCCCAAAGTGCATAATGTCTTATTGTTCAGATGGGTTAAAGCCCCCCCAGTCATGGAACGTTTTCTCTGCTCATCAAACTGTAAATATGGTTAATTGTCTCTATGGGGAGGAAAATGTAAAGACTTAAGATGGGGTAACCTTTTCCATCAAATGGTTTTAGTGATACATTCATTTGGAGTGGGAGAAGGAGTGGGTGGCTGCTGGCCCTGTGATAGGAACCAAAATCTTCACACACCTGCAACAGAGAAAGGGGGGAGGGGGAAAAAAGCAACACAAATGCGCCCTACAAAAAGAACAGAATGGATCAACAGCTGGTGGGGAAGGGAAGGCAAACCTTTTCACCAGGTCCTTGAAATAAAGGCTGCAGGAAGCTAGAACATTTTGGTGGACTTCAAACTCTTTGCCTTCAACAATTATTTTCAGGTCTGTAAACTCTTTCGCTCTGCGCTGTTGGTTCAACTCCTTCAACATCTCTGTAGAACAAAGAAGAAACAAGACAATGCCATGTTCCGATTTAGAATAAGAATTCTCACTATTTTATACAAATATGATCATAGAAAGATATCATGGCAACAACATAATACATAGAAAGACAATAGAAATGGGCAGATTATAAAAACATTATGGCCACAGCTTTCATTATATTGCAGAGAAGAGAAAATACATCGTTTCATAGTAAACAATTCAGTATTATAGGCAGGGAATGTGTGCCTATGTATAATAAAATAAGCAAGCCCTGCAATTCTACAGTTGTGTACTGAGGAGTTAGTGATTTTAAGCAGAACAGTCTAGAAGGTATTAGAATATACATTGCGCATGCAGCTGATAAAGGTTAGGATTAATATGAAAGACAAAACACTTGACTACTGTTGGATTTTGTAAATTCACTTACTCTATGAATTCAACTAAAGGAACAACCAACTAAAAGAGATGTGCTTTGAAAACAAGAGACACTTGAATTAATAATGCATTATTCACCATTAGTCATTTTACCAGCAGCATCCTACCCTGGGTACAAGTTAATCCATTGAACCTTGCTGAACTAAACACTGTCCAAGCCAGAAAAACGAAATAAATAAAAACATCTACACACTTGTCTCATAAATATCACTGGGCAACACGAAGAACATGGTTTAGTCAATGGAAGGACTAGGCCTGCTGTAGAGACAGAGTCAGAGCTTGTTTCTTTGTTTTAATGAGCCACCATGAGGAGATACTGAGTGTACCAGACAGCAGGGGACCAACATCTAATATGTAACAGTGTACAGAGGGCAATCTATACTACTGTAATATGTATTCAGCAGGAAACTGTCAACAGTACTGTAGCACCGGCCTGTTCAGTGTGGCCATAATGCACCCTACAAACAAAAAAACATGCCTTAAGGCCAAAGTGGCCGTTGTGCCTTTGGGCTGAATATAATAATTATAATGTCCTTCTCCCGGCTGCCAATCGCCCTGCTCCGAAGCACCTCACTCAGACGGCTCTCTCAATTCTTATTAGCCAATGTCAGTCACGTGATCGGGTTATTCTCACATGCATCGCAGCTCCGAAGTAGGCTACTAGTGAACACACATCGGGGATGCAACAGCGCGCGAGTGCATATCTACTATCCCCCCATAACACAAAAGTTGACCTATTCTATTGGTCAGCTTGTCATTCTGTGCGAAAAAGAAATATGACACGGACAATAGAACCCAAATTAATACAACCACTGCACGTAAAATAAAATGTTTTTAATAGCACTGAGGTTGATGCAGAAGATCAGAATGTTTCACTTAAAATGCTGATACATTATTAGGCTATTTCTTCACATTATAAGAGCAGCAATGCAACACGGCAGTAGGATATAAACACAAATGTTGCAAAATGCAATTAGGGGAAAACACTGTTCTACAAAGCACACCAAACAAATATCCTTTGGAAATGTAGAAAGAGGGGATATCTAAAGATGCAACAACTAGCATGGGAAGTTAATATGAGTAGGATTGTGTCGTTGGCTGCTGGACAACGAAAAAAAGTTGAGAACGTGAGAAAAATGGTTTGAATGGCATTTGAGGAAATGTTTATAAAATCATTCCCTCAATATTCCAATGGATGGAATACAGTAAGACATGCCTACAAAATAGACAAAAACATCCAGGTTCTAAACAATTATGTTCATGGTTAAATAGTTTTAAAATGTTGACAGCCCCCGCACAGATTGCAAGGTGGGTGATGGCGCACAACAGGCACATGCCTTTCTCTCCTATTGGAACAAACAGTTCCTTGAGCATGACAGAATCAAGCCTTTAGACTAATATTAAATATAATTATATTTGTCAAACATGACTGGCGTTTAGCCTATATGTGTAAGTAAAAGTCTCATTAAAGTTTGGCAACATTTTCAGGCGCATCAGTCTGGACATGAGACTAGCCAATATGCACTTGACATGTAGGCAAATTATGTACATTTAAATACATGTTTTTTTAACAGAATAGCTAGTGTTTAGTTAATGGCCTTGGTGCCCTGGCAGATGGCCTTGGTGCCCTGGCAGATGGCCTTGGTGCCCTGGCAGACTGGGCACCTCTTGATGGCCAAATGGCCGTGTGCCTAAAATCACAATATTTCAGGCCTGCTGTAGCGTAAGTGTATATGCGGGACCCTGGTCAGTCCAACTGTTACTGGCTAAAGACAAGTCTGCCTGGCCTTCATGTCACATCTGAGATGGACATACCCTGTGAATAGATGAAAATTAACCCCCAACAACTGATACAGGGTCAGATATTTGTTTATCATTGTAAAAGTTAAGTTCTTGTAAAAAAAGTTATTAGCGGTTAGGGTAATCTGATCTTAGATGTGTTTAAGGGCAACTTCTACATCAAGTCACGAACTTCAGTTGACCGTATAAAGCTTTCAACAAAGCATTTCATACTTCTCCAAATCTCTGCACGGCTCAGGCAATGTCTCCTCTTCTTGCTACACTCAAATTCACAAAGTGGAATCGGCAAAGCTGCAAAACCCCCAGCCGTGGATGGCTGTTAAGTCTGTTGTAATGGACCATCACAGCTCCGCAGACATGTACTGTGAATTAAACTGAACTCTGCACTGACACACCCACCCAGCCACATGATCACAGTCTAGCCATGGACTAGTGAGCTGCTACTGTACTATCCACACTCATCATTTGTCTCAAACAGGGGAGGTGTGTGTGTGTGTTCGCTTGTCTAATTGCATGCGTGCGTATGCTGTCTACTGGTTTATGGACAACTTATCAGATGAGCGATTGGATCCACTGTGACAAAGTAAAGCAGTTTAGTTTGTGTTATCATAGAACACTCAGTCAGTCTACCTACCGTACGCCCACCTCGGACTCAAACACCCAGGATTCAATTAACCTACTCTGACATTAGCCCCACTGTTTGGCTGGAAATACTCCATCATTTAGCTTTTTCTTTCTCGACTGACACTAGCAGCTCACTGGCAAATTAATTCAGCAGACTAAATTATACAGTATTAAGCCGTATGACAAATAAGAGCAATTCAAGACGGAGCCGTTCGGTGGCTGCATGTGGAAATCCCTCTAAGCAGAGGATCCAGATGTATCACAGCAAGGAATTAAGTGACTGAAATGGCCTGTTCCTGACCATTAACCACACTGAATGCAATGCTAGAATTGGAAGAAATGCATGAATAAATAGGCCATTCTCTTGTGGCATAAAGACAGCCTTGGCATCATTAGGGCGAACAACTAAATCAAATCAACTCTACATTACCCTCAGCCTCCTGTAATCAGTAGAGAGCGAGAGGAGTTGTAGTTGTCAACTTCAAGGCCCCCTACAACAGACTGCAAATAGAGTCCAACAGCCACTTGTGATAATATTGCCTCCTATTGTAAACTAACGCATACACGCACAACACACTCTACAAAAAAGTAACAGCCTTCAACATTCTCCGGCCCTGTCCTAGTCTACACGGCGCTCCAGTGCTGCTTGGCGCAGTTGGACAGCCATCTGATTACTGTGCAGCCTGCGCGGAATGGCGCAGGCACTGTGAATACGTGGTAATTGGAGTTTGCATTGTGTGTCCCCAGCAACCAACATGGCTCTCACCTTTAATCTAGCACAGCGCACTGCATCCATTTACCCCACCATGCGGACTCACTCAAAAGGAAGGAGAGAAAACGAATGAGAAAGAGAACCATGGTTGTCAGCAAACAACGGTTTGTGCAGGACAGACACCTGAATGGCTGATGGAAAAGCTAATTATGGTGCATTTGTGTGGGTCGCCCGTCGCCCCGTGGGCCCCTAGAACAACCCATCATATCTGGGAGCGTGAAATAGCACACCGAGTCTCCTTTACCCTCTCTGTCAACAGGGAGTGTGGAGGAGGAGAGTCAGATTCAATATGACCATGGAGGTCCATAAAGACCACCATACCATTTCACAACACTAGTGGAGAATGGGACGGGGAAGGTACTGGTGATGCTGTTGGGTTCTGCTGTTACCCACATTAATATATACACAGCTAACCGTTTCTTTCGACAAATACGCAGATACCGAATACAATGTTGAAAAGGAAGGAGGACACTTGTGCACTATTACACTAGTAGCAGAGGATTGTTAAGGGTATTGGTAATACTGTTGAATTACACTGAACAATTTAAAGGGTGGCTGCCAACTTAGTGATAATTGTTTATTTTTACCTTTTCATTTCTTGTGTTTTTGTTCTATGTTATGTTTAGTATTACATTGTTATTGATTACTGCATTGTTGGGTTTAGTATTACATTGTTATTGATTACTGCATTGTTGGGTTTAGTATTACATTGTTATTGATTACTGCATTGTTGGGTTTAGTATTACATTGTTATTGATTACTGCATTGTTGGGTTTAGTATTACATTGTTATTGATTACTGCATTGTTGGGTTTAGTATTACATTGTTATTGATTACTGCATTGTTGGGTTTAGTATTACATTGTTATTGATTACTGCATTGTTGGGTTTAGAGCTTGCAAGAAAGGCATCTCACTCTACGTGCGCACATGACATTAAAACAACTTGAAAGGACAACATCCACTCGCTAGATTAGGGATAGGCCCACAAAAAACAATGACTCATCATTAAAGGGCGCAGTTGCTCACGGGTCTGCGTACCCACATCCATCCCGTTTTAAGCAAAGTTTGCTGCAATTCTCCACATTTTGCCATGGAGTGGAGAGAATATTTTGCAGCTAATTTCGTGCAATTCTCCTAATTTTGCCATGGGGCGGTGAGGAAAATTACAGAAATTGTCATGCAATTTTGAACATTTTGTCACAGTGTGTAGAGAAATGTTTGCAGTTTTTAATATGATATGTACGTGAGACTGACTAACAAAATCAATGGAAGACCCCTAGCCAGTAATGCGCCCATGATAAAAAGTTTAGATAGGATGCCCGGCTAACCTAATTTAGCAATCTAAAAAAATGTAGCTGACATGGGCTAATTGACTGACTATCAGTGACTGACCTAACAGATAAACTGCTATTCTACTATTCGAACTCGTAACAGTAAGTTGAGACTCCGACTGACTTTCCCCCAAAAAAACATTTATCCAGGGGCCTTCAGTTGCCCATCCCTGCTTGAGTTCGACCACTGGGTATTTATGAGCCTTGTGGAACACTGAAACATCCCTTATTATAACTGAGAGCTACATGACAACATGTAAACAGTGTCCCAGTTAAACTGCCTACCCTAGTAACCCAACCATAACGTTGCCCCAGGTCAAATCAGCCAATGGTATGCACCCATTACCCTTCACAGTAGCCAATCAGAGCGCTCTGTTTTGTGTACTGTAGAAAGCTGTAGACAAAGGCATCATTATACATCGTTCTGTGATTGGCTACTGGGAAGAGATGGCAGAGCATGCCATTGGCTGCCAAAACTTGGAGCCATTTCATGGTTGTATCTTTTGGTCGTATGGGTCTCTGAAAGACTGCCATTTGTACTTTCTATATCAGCAGTGAAAAAAAAGTCAGTCACAGTTTGTAATGCACATATTAAATGGAACTCACAATAACTGATCCATTGGGAAACCAAAACAAAAAAACATTACGAGTCAATCAAATGTACAGTAGGGGTGACCAGGCCACTGAAATTGTTACGGTTCGACTGAAGTCGTACCCCGTCCACCAATGATGTGTAGCAGCAGCACCCACCTGGGTGAAGCACAGCAGCCATTTTGTTCCAGAACGCTCACCACACATCGGCTATTATGACCAAAGCCAAACCTTCCCGTAATACTGGTATCTCCTTTGGTTACAAAAATAATACTAAAAGGTTAAGGGGAAAATATATTTGTAAAAAAATTAAATATTACAAAAAATATATATGGGGGATTGGAAATGATGCAGACAATTACATTGATAGAAGCCACAATCTGCAATATTAAAGATGACATACCCTAAAACAAAATAAATACACAAGTCAATTTCTGAATTTCCCGGGCTTTAAAGTTCTTGATGCCCATGAGATGAGTTATCTACAAACACTGCAGCAAAGTACATTTAAATTATGTACTGTACACATGTGGTAAGTTACCAGCTGGTTGTTTCAAATAATGAAAATATTATAATTTAGCATATCACAAGAGCATATATTATATAATCACCAATCTGCTCCATCTATTTTTCACCATGTGTTTTGTAATTTAAATAGAGAATGCATTTTTTACAGTATTTAAAAATATATATATTTCAGAATCCTTCATCTTCTGTTGAATGCAGTCCAAAAACTAAGCTATTAAAGACACTGCCAATATCCCTGGAGCAACATGATATTTTAAGTAACAAGTCAAGTAACCTAATGCATTCAAGTGTTGCTCTAGTAATATTGACATGCGTAGTCTGACCTTTTGGTTCCCGACTTCACACTATTTACAATCAATCCATCCACCACTCTTCGGGTAATTAGGCTTAAGTAACTGGTGTAGCTAGTCAATAACTCAACATCCAACTCAATACTGACCCCAGTGCTAGACGCTTTTTTAACTACTGTAGTCTATTGAATGCTGTTCTATCTGAAGAGACCATGGCTCACTCAGCATCTCCGTCTTGTCTATGGACGGTGGTTGTAAATATTATTGGCTGGACTTGCATCCATGTAGTTGTAAAACATGACACTAGTTTTCTTTTAGTTTAGACAGCATAGATTATTTTGAAGTATAAATTAGATTCAAAATAGATAACTATGGAAATAAAATAAGTTACTGCTAAATTGACTTCAGCTCTGCTGTTAGTTTACTGTTAATGGATGTCTTTGTCACATTCTATATTCAAAATAAGTATTCACTACTATTTTCTCCCCTACAAAAATTTGTACTTGTTTTAGACAGAATTTAAAATACATTTTTATCAATCCAATAGATTTTTTAAGTAGAGAGACTAAATGGAACAAGGTACAATACATCACAAATAAATATAACGGATAATTTATAAAAGCAATTCTAATAATGTATTTAATTTCAATTGTATTAATTTTACTCTACAAAGGGCATAAAGGTGCACCTTTGTGTAAAGAAAGATAATTTGCTTTACTAACGTTTTTTCTGCAAACAAATAGATTTTAAAAATTGTGCCAAATTTGAATAAAGGATGAAATAATAAATAGGGCAATAAATTAATGATAGCGACACTGTTTGATTGTGAAATTTATATGTAGATTAAAGTAAAAACAAGTCTGAAAAATAATTACAAGAAATACTCAAATACATGGATTTTGAATCAGTAATGAGTGAAGGTCTATGACTAGGCTGGACTCAAGTAGTGCTTGCTGGACTTCTGGATCATATAGTTGGCGAAGGAGGCTGGGTCCTACCAGCCTGGTTAACGCTAATTCTCTCTCATCCTCAGGCCTCCATTTTGATTCAGTTCTACCAGTGAAGGTGCTTCCTTTCCAAATACCAATTAGCAAAGATCTAGCAACTTCATTTACTCGGGACTCTGTTGGCTGACATGTTATTCAAATAAATAATGTGCATTATCAACATTTATTAACTGGGACAAAAACAGTATTATAATGAATAAAAACCTATTTTATTAAATATCTTCAACAATAATACAATAATAAGTATTTAAAATGATGTGAATTTAGCCGTTTTGCCGAGTCTTAGTCAAATTAAGACTCTGGAGGACAAATTGCCGACATCAACACTTCTTCCAGCCAAGATCACCATGCGCAATGCCAAGCGAAGAGCTGGAGTGGTGTAAAGCTCGCCGCCATTGGACTCCGGAGCAGTGGAAACGCATTCTCTGGCGTGATGAATTACGCTTCACCATCTGGCAGTCCGACGGACGATTCTGGGTTTGGCGGATGCCAGGAGAACACTACCTGCCCCAATGCATAGTGCCAACTGTAAAGTTTGGTGGAGAAGGAATAATGGTCTGGAGCCGTTTTGAGGTCCATACAGAAATGGTTTATGAGATCGGTGTGGAAGAACTTGACTGGCCTGCACAGAGCCCTGAACTCAAACCCATTGGGATGAATTGGAACGCCGACTGCGAGCCAGGCTTAATCGCCCAACATCAGTGCCCGACGTCACTTATGCTCTTGTGGCTGAATGGAAGCAAGTCCCCAACACAGCAATGTTCCAGCATCTAGTGGAACGCCTTCCCAGGAGAGTGGAGGCTGTTATAGCAGCATGGGGGGAGTGCGAGGAGCAGGTATCCCCATACTTTTGGTCATGTCGCTTTTTGTTTGTTTTTTACTGACAGTAACAGAGAGCCCAAGCAAAAGACTTGGTCAATGTCTCTTTTCTGGCACAAAGCCCTGTGAGAATTGCATCAATGAACAGGCAAGCAGCAGGTAGCCTAGTGGTTAGAGCATTGAGCCAGTAACCAACAGGTTGCTGGATCAAATCCCCAAGCTGAGAAGGTAATAATCTGTCGTTCTGCCCCTGAGCAAGGCAGTTAACCCACTGTTCCCCGGGCGCCGAAGACGTGGATGTCGATTAAGGCAGCCCCCGACACCGCTCTGATTCAGAGGTACATTTCAGTTGAAGGCATTCAGTTGTACAACTGACTAGGTATCCCCCTTCACTTTTCCCTTTCCCAATCTGCAATAAGTTCTCAAAGAAGAAGTCTCAGCAGGGGAGGGAGAGGTCACTAACAGCGCACAAAGACCTTTTACAACGCACAAAGCTTTCCAAATCTGGGCGTCTTGACTGGCAGGTGAACGTGACAACCCACGCCATCACCTTGTGCCAGTAGTGGTGCAAGCCATTAGGTATTAAAACCGAGAGGGATTCTGAAGACCAACAATAAGTGTTCAGACAGCTACTGTATACTACACTACATTCCAGCGTTTCTAGGTGTGACACACCATGTCAAATCGACTGCTATGAAGCTGAATAAACATAGTTCTTCATTCATAAAGGCAAGATCAATCAGCCTTGGTAGAAAGGGGAGTCCAAAAGACAGACAGCAGCACCCCAAGGCCATCAAACAGCAGCCCTGAGGGAACTGACACTAAACCACCACCCTGGGAAAAATCTAGCCTACCTTGCCATGTAAAGAGGGCGGAACAACTGTAGTAGTAGCAAACATAGTAGCTTAACAGCCTGCCCATCTCAGAAACAGCCTTGGACTGTTGATCTATAGCTGCACAACTAGGTAGGTCTACCCGTATGCAAAAAGGCCTTTGAAGGAAAAACAAGAGTCTTGGATGATTTTACAGCCTATTTATATACTAACTTTAACCAAAAAGCACCCAGGTGTTCATTTCAGCTGGTGAATGAACTTTAATAGTTATTCACTCATTCAAGCAAATGTTCACATGCATTTATGCTTATCCAAAACACAAATTAACGCCTAAGGAAGACAAATTCAAGTTCTTGTGTGATGTTAACTTCAAGGTAGCGAGCATAGTCACTGAGTGCTTATTATTACAAGTACAAAACGGATCTTAATATTTAATACATTCCTTTCACTCTAGACATATTGTCAGTTGATTGCTACCCAGTCAAGGTGAATAACACAGTGCTAGGGTGGAAATCTTTGAAACACCTAAAAAAAATTCTGGTTGTGCTGATTGATATTACTTGTTATTACTAGATATTGCTGCACTGTCAGAACTAATAGCACAAGCACTTCGCTACATTGCCAATAACATCTGCAAGCCATGTGTATGTAAACAAAACAATTTGATTTTCTAGTGGCACTACAGCCTTAGAGAAATGTCCCTGATGAGGATGTTTATTAATCTAGCTGCTCAGTGATCCTCAGCAGTCTTGTCTGGCCCTGGACTGATCCCCATCAGCAGTCTTGTCTGGCCCTGGACTGATCCCCATCAGCAGTCTTGTCTGGCCCTGGACTGAGAGGGGGAGAACGAGAGAGCAAGAGAAGAGGGGACCCTGTCCCATGGGAGCCATGAAATGGGACACTATGTGGACCATTGATTTCTTCACCAATAGACCGACACACAGATGGAGGGCCCCAAATATAGTATACAGCACCACATGCCCTATGATCTACTACTATATTCTCCAGAACCCATGGTCTGAAACTCACACGCAGGGAGGGGCACTAAATTGTATACAAGAACACACGTCACTACTCGATCCTGTTGTCTACCCTTGGAGCCCAGGACCAGACATACTGTACACAGAGCAGTAATACAGCAGTCAAACAAACAAAGGAATAGTCTGAACACAGACAAGGATCTGTTATTGTCCACCGCTCTGGGGGCGAGTAATTCACATTCAACCAAGTATTGTCATACATGCACACATTACATACGCACTATTAAACCCTAACAATGGCACAATGATGAGGAATTTCTGGCCAGTGCAGATAACGTTTGGGGGAGATGTTGTAGTCAATTTTTATATGGTACACACCGCAAACATATTTACATACTGTAGATCCACAGAGGCGACCAATGACAATGCATTACATTTAAAAACACAGCACGTTTAATTGACGCGGTTAGCATATAGATAAAGGTGTGAAATGTAGATTGAAACTACTGTACACCTTTGTTAAAACAGATTAGTAGATTAGACAGATTAAGACCGTCATTCATAACAATGAGTCATGTTTCTTTAATTAGGTCTATTCTGTGAAAATGGTGGTAACCCTTGCGAGAGCCAACATTTTCCTACTTACTACCTAGATATACAAACAAGAAATAAGATAGTGTGTAACACCATACAATTTTTCTACGAAATATCATGAGGTACAACAGCAGCATGTCTTGGGATTTTATGTCATGGCTAACATTCTCCACACTGGCATTTTACATCAAATAAAGTATCTATTGTTACCTCGTAACCCAAAACCCCCCCGACTATGACTAGACCTGCTGTGAGTCCCTCTCCCCCTTCTCTCTCTACAATTAGGGGGCAGGACATGCTGCAGTAACAGCGACTCAGACAGATAGGAAGTCCAGCATGTGAGAGAATTTGAAAACGCCTCCAACGTGTCTATGACTGAAACTCCTAACAGGCTAGCAGCACGGACTGAAATATGCTTATATTGCCGTGTTTGAGCCAAGAAAATTGAAAGGTGACCCTAAGAGCGTGATAAATAAGATAAAGTGGGGCCACACACACACAGACAGAGACCGACAGACAGACCCTGCGCTGCTGCAGATAAATGTCACCTCCCTCTCCCTGTAGACAAGGTGCATGGTGTGTTTACTGGCTCTCTGAATAAAGTCACGGCCAGAAACAGTCCAAGCAGAAAGGCTAGTGTGAGTGAATGAGTCAGTGAGAGAGTAACAGCCAACGTCCAAGCAGAAAGGTCAGTGTGTGTGTGTCCAAGCAGAAAGGTGAGCGATGGGTCGGGCTGTGTTGGTTGTCTGCCTGGTCTCTCACCCCACCGTACAAGGCTTGCGCGGTATCCAGATTGTCATACCGACAATTGTGCCATACTGGGATATTTGGTAATAAATGGCACTGAACACATTGGGCAAATCTCACTGAGCCTTTATAATCCAAAGGTTAGCAATGCTAACAAGTACATGTAAAATTCCATAGGTAATGCTAATTAAATGCTAACGAGGGCACTGAACATTTCATACAGTCTCACCTAAACTATTTAAGACAAACATCCCAGCTCAAAGACATACAAGTAACTCAATATCTTAGTTTGCTGCACGCACAAAACAAATATTATACAGTAGGGCTCTTGATCCAGGAGGGGATTCTCTGCTGTTAACGGTAAGCAAAGCTTGATTTCGGAAGAAACCACATAGCTAACCAAATGCACAACTGCAGAGCATTTAGCACATTTTAGACAGTTAACTTAATAGTTATACGATATCTAGCTGGCAAACATATCTAGCTGGCGTGAGTGACACAAGGCTCCGGTCTCTCATTGTGTTCTTGTAAAAAAACACATGACTGGGTACTACTGGTAAGCTTCAGTTCATAATGAACAAAAATGTGAAAGGTGAAATGAAGAACGCAATCTTTAACTCTCAACATATTGCACACGTTGACTGCAGGTATTTAAAGTAGCTACAAATATTCATATGAATAAAAAAAACTTCAAAGAAATTGCTTAAACGGTATTGAAAAAACATTTTCAAATATCCCCGGTATTCGGCATACCGCCCAAGCCTAGACAGTACAGCACTGTAGATGAAATGTATCACACCCTTCAGAGCTAATACACATCTGCCTGTTTAATTGCCATATTCCAACAACCACAAACGCAGCTCTCACCACAGTAGGGATTAGACGGTCCTGGAATGCAAGGTTACAATAATTGGCAGTGCCAATGTACACGGTCACCAACATAACCGCTCAGGGGGAGGATATGCTTCTTAATAAAACCTATTTGAAACAAGCCATTACACTTTGTTATTATCATGGCATTTCATTATTATTATTCAGGTTATTACTAAGTAAATATTAAATCAACAAATTAATAAATGCCGGGTTGGAGAGGATGACGCATTTTCGTATTGACAACATTATCAAGTCAAAATAAAGACACCTTCCTTGTCAATTGTTTTTTTGCATATACATTTTAATATAGATCCTATTATGACACAAAACCATTCAAATGAAGTCCGATGTGTTCTCCCCCACTTTTCCTGAAATATTTGCATAACTTCACAAACCCAGTTGCTGCGGTCATTCGATGGCAGTGGCATGTGACCGACCGGCTCAATCTTACGTAGCAGATTTTGAAATGGTGTTTTTTACAGTGGATAAAAGTATAGACTCAGAGCTAGAAATGGTATATCATGCACTACAGTTGAGGAACAATGGGAAAGTAATTCTGCTTTGAAAGTTGATAAAACTTGTAAGCTCACTTTTGAGGAAATGGCCCTTGAATCTACTCGAGACTTTTGTCTACACACATTCAGCAATGTTCACACCCTTTTAAACTTTAGCCACACCCAGCTCTAAGGATTCACATGTGAGGCCATTTACTAAACAACCAAAGATTTCAAGACTAAAGGCTGGTTTCTACTACGGGTATGTTTTTAATCTGGAGTGCTCAGAGTGTGCTCAGAGTGTGCTCAGAGTGTGCTCGTAAACTGAGTGTGCTCGTAAACTGAGTGTGCTCGTAAACTGAGTGTGCTCGTAAACTGAGTGTGCTCGTAAACTGAGTGTGCTCGTAAACTGAGTGTGCTCGTAAACTGAGTGTGCTCGTAAACTGAGCGGCTATGGTCACTCCATCTCTTTAATTATAATCAAACACTCCTGTCATGATTTAATGTAGTTTGCGCTCTGAACTCTCCGCGAGCGAACCGCTCTGAACTTACGAACGGATAATCTGAACACGCTCAGTTTACGAGGACGCTCAGTTTATCCGTTCGTAAGTTCAGAGCGGTTCACTCGCGGAGCGTTCAGAGCGCAAACTACATTAAATCATGACAGGAGTGTTTGATTATAATTAAAGAGATGGAGTCCAGACAGGCTACTTCAGGATAGTTTGAATGTACATACAGGCCGATAGAGAGAATAAGCACACCCCTGTCAAGCAAAGCCACCAGCGGACGTCAGACGAGCGAATATTTCTCCTTTCCTACCTTAGGCTTTCCGAAAGTAGCCTATTAGGTAATGAATTGACAAGGAAAGTATGAAGGACAGCTGTGCCATAGAATGAAGATGAAATTGACAATCATTAAAATAGAAACAAATACATGACCATAGCCTATTTATCAGCAATGTTGATTATCAAGGCGGAGTGTGTTGGAAAGATTTCTTCAAATACTGTGAGGAACTATTATAAGTTGAATGTATGTATAAAAAAAAATTCACAAAAAAATGTAAAATAACTTTTGACTTACTGTAAAGAAAAAAATTACACATTCCAACATGTCATATTTTGCAGAAGCAGGCCACATACCTCTGTGCGAGCTCAGGCACGTGCGCACACTCCGTCACCATTAACAGGACAGAGAAAGCAGACCTGCTCATTGGTCACATGGAGCGCATAAACGATGTCATGAAATAAACCAAACCTTGTTTCTCACAAGTTTAGTAGGTTGTGAACTCTGCAAAAAACATTTCCAATAAATGCATTAACAGAAATGTGTGTAACCAAATGCCAGGGAATAACGACCGGTATTACTAACGGTAAGCTACCACATGGGCATTCATTAATGTGCATTGTGGGCCGACACTGTATAGCCTAGGCTACTATTCTACTTGGGGATAGGAGGGCGGCATGTCGGCCAGGACTGGGCATGATCAGTCAATAACTCAAGAAAATATTTCGCATTAAATGATACCATGCCAGGTTGGAGATGATTGGAGCATCGTCCATTTGACACAACATTAGCACATTATAGGCCTCAGAAGTAGAACCTTGTCGACCGCTGTTGAATAATTCATGAATAGTCAGACACATCCAACCCTTTTTAAAAGACTGATTTATTTATTTACTAGCAAGCAATGAAAATGTGCATTGTATAAAAGAAAGTCCACAGAAACAATAGCTTTTACTGAAATGCCATAGCCTATAGTGCTGTACACCCCCGTGCATCTAGCACCTAGCGGAGTAGCTGCTGTATAGGAGACGTGAACACTAATAGACAGACTAAGTTAGCAAAAACAATTGCTTATAATCATTAGTAAACACTCCCTCTTAGGTAAAGTTTATCTACATGAAAATAAAGAATAAAAATAAAATAAAAAATTAACGTAGACCTATTTAAAATGATTTTGAGGGTTATTTAATTTATCATGTGAGACTTCACCCATAAGTCAGTTACACGGTTATTAAATTACAGTCACAGCCCTAGACCACAGGTTAAAGAAAGATTATGGAGATGACAAAACTGCTTCTGAAATGGACTGGCTGTCTGAGAACTTCTAAATTACACTTTATGATATTCAACTGGAAATGTGTGTATGTTTTTTCCTCTCAAGGTAGTAAGTTACTGCTATGCCCAATTCAACCCAAGGGCCTTCCTACACCTTTAGTAATGAATATTATATGAGTGTAAGTTGCAAGTAGAGCGTAAGGCAGGTTTCCCAAACTGCCAGCCCACAGCTGATTATTTGGCCCCCAAGTTGAACAAAAAAAAAAACGTTTTGGGGGGCTTGAAAGACTAAACACCAGCAAAAAAAAAAAAAACACTCGATTGTTATTTTGGAAATCTCATAAGAGAGAATGAGATTGTATATAATTGTAAGCCAGGTTTGAAATTATCATATTTTAGTCAAATATATCTGTGCTTTTTGCAGTATTTGGATTCTACAAATTATTTGTAACCACTCAAGAAGAAAAATCGGCCCGCGGCTGAATCAAGTTGATTATCCCTGGCCTAAGGCATGAGGAAGAAACGTCTCTGTGGAAATAACATAAGCTCAGTTATAGTTAGCCTACGATCACACAGATAGTACTGTGCCTCATCAATAATTCTCTTCAGTCTAGCACTTATCTAGAACACAATGCCATTATCAACTCTCTCATGGTGACAATCTGTAGTAAAAAAAAAAAGAGAATAAAGTGCAATGACAACCTACTGTATTATAAATCATTCTAATAATTCAAAGCTCTTCTCGCTGCAGCAATTAAAAGCATGCTGAAAGGTTTTAGAGAATAATGGAAAATGTCATCAGCATACGAAATATCACTCATAAGGAAGAGCACTGTCCATCAGGGTTAACAGTATCAGCTCCCTACAAAGATGGCTGATTACAATGAAAGCATATCTTTCTCACTGACACACTGGAGACAGTCTAATACTTAGAGTGTGGAGAGAATGTGATCATGCAGCAAATAGTAATGGAGATTATACACTCATCAATATAATACTTATGTCTAATGCCTCCTTGGAATCCTTCACCGTAAAATTGCACCGTCTGTTTGCAATATTACAACAAATAAATTACTGCAAACAACGAACAGTTTTTGCCTTGGATATAGTGGTGTAAAGTACTTAAGTCGTTTTTTTTGGAGTATCTGCACGTTACTATTTATATTTTAGCCAACTTTTCCTCCACTACATTTCTTAAGAAAACGTACTTTTTACTCCATACATTTTCCCCTGACACCTAAAAGTACTTGTTACATTTTGGCAGGAAAATGGCCCAATTCACACACTCATCAAGAGAACATCCCTGGTCATCCCTACCGCCACTGATCTAGCAGACTCAAACACAAATGCTTCATATGTAAATAATGGCTGAGTGTTGGATTGTGCCCCTGGCTATCAGTCAATAAAAATACATTTGTGCCATCTGGTTTGTCTAATATCAGGAATTTAAAATTATATACACTTTTTATTTGATACTTGAGTACATGTTAGCTATTCCATTTACTTTTGATACTTAAATATTTAAAAACAAATACTTTCAAACTTCTACTCAAGTAGTATTTAACTGGGTGACTTTTACTTGAGTCATGTTCTATTAATTAAGGTATCTTTACTTTAACTCAAGTGTGACAATTTAGTACTTTTTCCACCACTGCTTGACACCATTGAATGCGAGATAGAAGAGCAGAGTATTAACTATTTTTTTTTAAATACATGTTTTACCATGCTGCGTGATGCTCCTCAGCTTGCCAACAATAACGATGGTGGGGCGGCCAGTGGCGCCATTTCCACCTAATGCGGATTCCATCTTTAATGTAAGTTAAAATTGGAATCTGAGTACAAACTAGTCAAGTAGTCCTGTCCAACTGAGTACAAACTATCAACTAGATCTCAGAGTGGGATTGATGCTTAGTAGACTAGTTTAATGTGTAGACTAGTTTAAGTGTATTCAACCAAGATAACAAAAATGTGTACTGCTGTGGATACTTTAGGACGGGAGTTGAGAAACACTGAGGTAGACTGTTGCTACCTCAGAAGAAAAGATGAGTGCAGAGGAGTCTGTTCGTGTTAATGTCTAGTCCAATTAAAGTCTATAGTGGAGTCTCACCATTAGTATTTATGAGACAACCTCTATGCATTAGACTATACATTCTTTGGGGGGAAAGTTATCATCCAATAACACTGATTAGCACACTTTTGTACTTGTCAAATATATTTCCACTTGGTTAAAAGGTTATACAACTGGCACTGAGAGTCAGTGACTCTGTATGTTGTTCTTAAATCTGCTGCTGTTTAGTCTGGTCTAGTATACCCTCAGTTTTAATCACAATGACTCCTAGGAGTTAAACATCAGCTATTGACTGTGTGCCTGACTCTGGCAGCAACTCTCTGCAGCCTCCCTGTCTAACACCAGCAGGTGTTCCTTCATAGGTACTGCATTACTGCCCATTTCATGGCTGATGAGCAATAAAACGCATCGACATCTGACTCCTGGCAATTCATCTCATCACATCAAATGGCTTTGACACCACCAGCAGTGATAATGAAATCCTGGTAGTTTTCCATCGGAGCGTGACTTACATTCCCTTTGACTCTACTTTAAACAGGGGAATCAATTGGCTTGGCCTACTATATGACGGGGGATGGTGGCAGTGAGTGGACGTTTCATGTGGGTAAATAGCAGTGCTACACTCCAAGGGGTTCCTCTCTGAAAACCCAATGCACAACATCAACCTGGGTGACTGGGGATGTGGGTGTACTTTACCATTATTGGATCTTCACGCACTGCAGAACAGCTGAGTTGGAGAAGTGATGGTATGAAGTGTGTGAGGATGCTGCTTGTCAAAATGCACAATCGATAGAGACCATGACGCTCCACTTCCTCAATCCTCACATCCGGGTCAATTTTGAAAACTGAGCCGTTCCACTGAAACACACCCCCCATGGTTTGGATTTTTTTGTTGTTGATATTGCTGTTCAGGCTTATGAAATGAAAACAGACCGTGGTGGAGAGAAGAGTTATAGGAGATGCACTTTAGAAGTGTTTAGTTTTCATGTCAAATCCCTTCACTATAAGAATCATGAAAGTCACAAGAAAGTGCGCACACACTCACTCAGATACCGTGCCAGTCCTTTGCTCCCGCCACCTCAGACTGAGCACGTGCGGCAGACTGCAGTCCCTCCACTCATGTCAAACACCAGCTTAACACTTCTGTCTGCTTCAATGGCCTTAACCAGCCTAACCACACATGCACAAACACAGTGACACTCCACAGCGCCCCCCCACCCACCCAACCTCCACCCTGCTTAGGAAGGTCAGCTCACATCAGTCGTCATCTGGGGACCCTGAGCTCCAGAGATGGTAGTGTCTACAATTAAGATGCCTGGCTGAGTTAAGACCTTAGAGTTTTACTAGGCTGCACTACGACCAGACAGGGCCAGCCTCACCTCTGATACCGCACAACACAAATTTATCCCTCTCCTTTTTCTCCCCTCCTGCAACAACCAGCCTCACCTGATACTGCTCCCCACCCTTTTCCTCTCCTCCACCCTTCTCCATCCCCACGTATTACCACGACCAAACAGAGCCAGTCTCACCTCAGCTGCCTCATTTCTCCTCTCCGCATCATTATTCAAACGGTCTTATAACATGTTAATAAGATGCTAATTGCATATTTATTTACATAGGACAGAGTGTGTTGACTTTGTGGGAATGTTGTTTGACTCGAATTTGTTAACTTCTCAGGTTTACTTATCTCTGAATGTCAGAAAAGATGTAGGATAGTCAATGTTTACAGAAACAAGTTGTTTGATAGTGTTGTTTATTTAAAGGGAATGGGAGACCTCGTTAGAAAGTCTGAAGGAGCTTTCTTAAAACGGATGGATCGCCCTAAAATGTGTTAGAATTGTAAGCTTTAGATGGTTATCGTTCACCATTAATTTCCGAATAAGCCCCCCAGATTGCCTACTACTTACTAAGAGTACATACTGTGTACTAATTGTAATACATACTATTAAGAAAATGTGACACCTGAAACTGTGGGTTAACGCAGAATTCAGCGCAAAGAAAATTGATTACAAAGATAAACGCATAACAAATATCTTGCTGCATTTTATAAATGCAGATCTAAAATGCTTATTGTAGTTTCTGCTCAGCAACAGACTACTTGGGTTTCAGTTGCACTTCTCCACTCAGATGAGAATTTACAAACGGGCATTCTATCAGCAGTAAGCGCTCTGACTGATGTGTAGCTACTTTTCTCGATGTAGCCTACTTTTCGCCAAAATTCCAAGATAAACTTCAAGCAAAACATTAGAAATGTAGCTGGCTATAAAACTTTATACTTTCACACCCAAAATGCTAACTATTTAGAACGCAAGCACGGATATTCGGCCACATCCAGTATTGTCGGATCTACACAACAGACAATGAAAACTTTGAGTTCAACCCACAAATTGTGGGTTGAACTACTACTTTAAGTGATGGCTCCCCAAAGCCCACCAGTAGCAGTTTACCACCTCAGCTCACAGATGAGTAGACAACAGTTAGTTTGTGACTCGACTGGCAGGATGACAGGCTGTCCAAGTCGCTTAATAAAACACAGCTTATTTGGGATTGCCACGTTCAAACGATTAATCATGCAAAGCAGAATCATTAGTTTCACTCTGCCTGCCTGACTGAGTGAAGGAGAGAAATAGCGCTGTATCCTATAAAATTATGCATCTCTGGCTTACAATGTGTACAAAACATTAGGAACAGTTTCCTAATATTGAGTTGCACACCCTTTCGTTCTCAGAAGAGCCTAAATTCTTCAGAGTAGGGATGCACGATATATCGGTGAACATATCGGAAATCGGCAGATATTAGCTAAAAATGCCAACATCGGCATGTCAACACCGGTGTCAAAGCTGACATGCATACCTGCAGTTGTAGTCGGAAGGTAACATACACTTAGGTTTGAGTCATTAAAAATCATTTTTCAACCACTTTACACATTTCTTGATAACAAACTATAGTTTTGGCAAGTCGGTTAGGACTAGAGGTCGACCGATTAATCGGAATGGCCGATTAATTAGGGCCGATTTCAAGTTTTCATAACAATCGGAAATCAGTCATTTGACCGATTAAAAAAATTAAATAATTTACACCTTTATTTAACTAGGCAAGTCAGTTAAGATTAAGAACACATTCCAATTTTCAATGACGGCCTAGGAACGGTGGGTTAACTGCCTTGTTCAGGGGCAGAACGACAGATTTTTACCTTGTCAGCTCAGGGATTCAATCTTGCAACCTCACGGTTAACTAGTCCAACGCTCTAACCACCTGCCTCACGAGGAGCCCGCCTGTTACGTGAATGCAGTAAGAAGCCAAGGTAAGTTGCTAGCTAGCATTAAACTTATCTTATAAAAAACAATCAATCAATCATAAACACTAGTTATAACTACACATGGTTGACGATATTACTAGTTTATCTAGCGTTTCCTGCGTTGCATATAATCGATGCAGTGCGCATTCGCGAAAAAGGACTGTCGTTGCTCCAACGTGTACCTAACCACAAACATCAATGCCTTAAAATCAATACACAGAAGTATATATTTTTAAAACTGCATATTTTGCTAAAAGAAATCCAGGTTAGCAGGCAATATTAACCAGGTGAAATTATGTCACTTCTCTTGTGTTCATTGCACGCAGAGTCAGGGTATATGCTCTTGTGTTCATTGCACGCAGAATCAGGGTATATGCAACAGTTTGGGCCGCCTGGCTCATTGCGAACTAATTTGCCAGAATTTTACGTAATTATGTCATAACATTGAAGGTTGTGCAATGTAACAGGAATATTTAGACTTATGGATGCCACCCGTTAGATAAAATACGGAACGGTTCCGTATTTCACTGAAAGAATAAACGTTTATTGTTTTTGAGATGATAGTTTCCGGATTCGACCATATTAATGACCTATGGCTCGGATTTCTGTGTGTTATGTTATAATTAAGTCTATGATTTGATAGAGCAGTCTGACTGAGCGATGGTAGGCACCAGCAGGCTCGTAAGCATTCAAAAAAATAAAGCACTTTCCTGCATTTTGCTTCAAGCATTGCGCTGTTTATGACTTCAAGCCTATCAACTCCCGAGATTAGGCTGATGTAACCGATGTGAAATGGCTAGCTAGTTAGCGGGGTGCGCGCTAATAGCGTTTCAAACGTCACTCGCTCTGAAACTTGGGAGTGGTTGTTCCCCTTGCTCTGCATGGGTAACACTGCTTCGAGGGTGGCTGTTGTCGATGTGTTCCTGGTTCGAGCCCAGGTAGGAGCGAGGAGAGAGACGGAAGCTATACTGTTACACTGGCAATACTAAAGTGCCTATAAGAACATCCAATAGTCAAAGGTATATGAAATACAAATCGTATAGAGAGAAATAGTCCTATAATTCCTATAATAATGACAACCTAAAACTTCTTAACTGGGAATATTGAAGACTCATGTTAAAAGGAACCACCAGCTTTCATATGTCCTCATGTTCTGAGCAAGGAACTTAAACGTTAGCTTTCTTACATGGCACATATTGCACTTTTACTTTCTTCTCCAACACTTTGTTTTTGCATTATTTAAACCAAATTGAACATGTTTCATTATTTATTTGAGGCTAAATTGATTTTATTGATGTATTATATTAAGGTAAAATAAGTGTTCATTCATTATTGTCATTACCAAAAAAAAAAAAAAAAAGAATCCGGCCGATTAATCGGTATCTGCTTTTTTTGGTCCTCCAATAACCGGTATCGGCGTTGAAAAATCATAATCGGTCGACCTCTAGTTAGGACATCTACTTTGTGCATGACACAAGTAATTTTTCCAACAATTGTTTACAGAGATCATTTCACTTATAATTCACTGTATCACAATTCAGAAGTTTACATACACTAACTTGACTGTGCCTTTAAACTGCTTGAAAATTCCAGAAAATGTCATGGCTTTAGAAGCTTCTGATAGGCTAATTGACATCATGCGTCTCAATTGGAGGTGTACCTGTGGATGTATTTCAAGGCCTACCTTCAAACTCAGTGCCTCTTTGCTTGACATCTTGGGAAAATCTAAAGAAATCAGCCAAGACCTCAGAAGAAAAAAAAGTAGATCTCCACAAGTCTGGTTCATCCTTGGGAGCAATTTCCAAAGGCCTGAACGTACCACGTTCATCTGTACAAACAATAGTACGCAAGTATAAACACCATGGGACCACGCAGCCGCCATACCGCTCAGGAAGGAGATGCGTTCTGTCTCCTAGAGATGAACGTACTTGTGTGAAAAGAGCAAATCAATCCCAGAACAGCAGCAAAGGACCTTGTGAAGATGCTGGAGGAAACTGGTACAAAAGTATCTATATCCACAGTAAAACGATCCCTATATCGACATAACCTGAAAGGCCGCTCAGCAAGGAAGAAGCCACTGCTTCAAAACCGCCATAAAAAAGCCAGACTACGGTTTGCAACTGCACATGGGGACAAAGATCGTACTTTGATAAATGTCCTCTGGTTTGATGAAACAAAAATAGAACTGTCAAATAACACAGTTCTATTATATAATGTGTGTTCTGAATTTGCACGTGCAAGCAAAGCGCCATCACTACTATCAGTAGCACTGTCAAAGCTGTACAAAAAAGTATGCAAACAAGCAAACACTGGCCACGAACGATGTGTTTACAATACCGCGTTGGTAATAAAGCTTATTTGGTCGACCGCAACTTCTGGGGGTAGCTAGCTAGCTTTAGCTTGGTACCTAGCTAGCACCAATACAACTAGCCCGAAAACAAATGACCAGTAGAAACTGCAGTCATTTTCATTATTCTTAGCAATGATTTAGGAATCCCTGTGAGTAAGTATTAGCTAGGTAGCCACTTGTTGTTCGTCTATTGAACTTCAGTTCATGAAAACACAGCTAGCCAGCTACATAACCCTGTTGCCCAAAGCTGATGTTATAAGCAGCCAGCTAGCTTCATGTGGCTAGTGAGGCTCTACCAGACCGGGTTATGTATTGTGAAGCTAGCCACAATAAAGCTAGACTCCAAAACATCCACGCAGTATTGTTTTTCCTCGGGAATAGTATTCAATACACATAGGTTGACAATAAATGTGACTCAAATCACAGTTTTTTCAGAGTCCCACAATAAGAGCTACGAAGCTAATGTTCTCTGGGTGTCACTGAGGAGACTGATACCCCATGTCATTTATCCACAATCCATAGGTAAGGCTGTACAGTGAAATAAGTATGCCCCCAATGCAATTATAATGTCTAATACATCCAGTGTGATTTCAACATTTGTCAAATGATTGTCTTTTTGATTTTATATAACATTCCAACCTCGTTTACCATGATCGTTTACCACAATTATGTCATAATTCTACTATTTGTATTAATTTGCATCACTGTCAATTACATACTTTTATTTTAAAGGCTAATCGCAAAGTCCACTATTGTTGCTAATCCTTATTGTGGCTAGCTTCACATAGATGGGTCCGACCACCATTAATCAAATAAGAACTGTCTTAGAAATTAGGGTTATTTTAGACAACACCTAGCTATATAATTAGCTACCTAACTATAGTTACTGAAACATGTCGTTTTGCTATGTTTTTATTGGAAGAACATTGTTTGCATCCATGAGCTGGCTAGCTTTTTTTTAATGACCAACACCGTAGGTGCGCGAGAGAACTTTACCAGCATCATAGCATACGTATCAATGAATCGTTGTGACATATGAAATATGAGTGAGTGTTATCAATGTGTAATAATAACTACATTAAAAAATGCATAAACGCATTAAATTATTATGTGACGTGCAGTCATATGCAGGTCCTGATTGGTCAACAAGCTTATTTGACACATCATATAGTGGTATTTAACACGCAAAGACCCAAACGGCATTCCATAGAAATCCTGGGTGAGAATGAAACGACTGAATGAAACAAATGAACAATGAAACAGCACAGCAAGTAAGTGCAAGAAATAGGTTTTGATTATGTTTTACTGGTAATGGGGACATACGTAAATGCCAACAAAGTAACTTTTTTGTCAGTGTGGTGTGTAACCTTTATTTAACTAGTGTTGGAATCGGCTAAACTTTGAACATTGAGATATTAAATAAACGATAGAGACGAAGCCTTGAATAGAAAGAGTCTGTAGCAAGCCAGAAGGCTTTGGAATGTGTTTAATGGACGAGAGGAGAGCGACGTGTTGATATAGGGAAGACAGATTGATAGCTGTGGATTAGGTGAAGGAGGGGTTGAGGTCAGGAGGTGAGGGGTGAGGTCTGTTCCCCTAAAGGGAGTAATCAGGGTTAGTATCTGGTTACCTTATTTCTCTTGGGCATAAACTAACAATTGGAGAGAAGGCATCTTAAGTAGGATGTATATAACCAAATGGAGAGAAATGTTTTGCTGTCTGATTACAGCTGTACAGAACCTTAGAGAAGAATTAAACTTGGTTAAGTACTAGGAGCACTGGCTTTGGCCTGGGTGGGAGTTTCATTTTTAAACCTGTGGAATAAGCAGTAGCAGAAACATTTATAAAAATGGCTGAGGTGTTTACGTTCTTGAGTGATCATGAACGATTTGTAGTTTTCGTTGAGGGAAAAAAATAGTTGATGGCATTAAATAAGCACAAAAAGACTTTAAATGAAAGAATTGCATTTTTTCTGCTGTTTGTTTTGCAGTCGTCCTAGAACCTGGGTGACCTCACTGGAAACTAAGAGTTGTCGGGAGTCAAAGATCAATGTCAAAGGTCAGCAAACGTGGACTCCTTTGAACAATATAACTCAATTAGGTCCCACTTTAAACAAAGCACAATTTATAAAGGCTTTAACCTCCAATTCCTCCCAAACCCGGATCCGGGAGCACCCCCATCAGTAAAAAAGCTGACTAGCATAGCCTAGCATAGCGTCACAAGTAAATACTAGCATCTAAATATCATTAAATCACAAGTCCAAGACACCAGATGAAAGATACACATCTTGTGAATCCAGCCATCATTTCTGATTTTTAAAATGTTTTACAGGGAAGACACAATATGTAAATCTATTAGCTAACCACGTTAGCAAAAGACACCACTTTTTTTACTCCACCATTTTTTTACTGCATCAGTAGCTATCACAAATTCGACCAAATAAAGATATAAATAGCCACTAACCAAGAAACAACTTCATCAGATGACAGTCTGATAACATATTTATTGTATAGCATATGTTTTGTTAGAAAAATGTGCATATTTCAGGTATAAATCATAGTTTTACATTGCAGCCACCATCACAACTCTCACCAAAGCAACTAGAATAACTACAGAGACTATCGTGTATTACCTAAATACTCGTCATAAAACATTTATGAAAAATACACAGCGTACAGCAAATGAAAGACACAGATCTTGTGAATCCAGCCAATATTTCAGATTTTCTAAGTGTTTTACAGCGAAAACACAATATAGCGTTATATTAGCTTACCACAATAGCAAACACACAACAGCATTGATTCAAGCCAAAAATAGCGATAACGTATAAACCACCAAAATATATTAATTTTTTCACTGACCTGCTCAGAATTCTTCAGATGACAGTCCTATAACATCATATTACACAATGCATATAGAGTTTGTTCGAAAATGTGCATATTTAGCGGCACAAATCGTGGTTATACAATGAGAAAAGTAGCCAAGCTGCCAAGAAAATGTCGGGAGAAATCTTGGGAGAGGCACCTATTCTAATCGATAAATAATCATAAACTTGACTAAAAAATACAGGTTGGACAGCAAATGAAAGATAAATTAGTTCTTAATGCAATCGCTGTGTTACATTTTTAAAATTAACGTTACTACAACATACAGCGTGCGTTAAAGCGAGGCTGCACTGAAATTAATGGCGGCTTATGCATTTTACATTTTTCAACAGAACAACGAATTAACAGCATAAATAGTTCTTACTTTTTGATGAACTCCCATCAGAATCTTGGGAAAGGTGTCCTTTGTCTAAAAGAATCGTTGCTCGGTTGTAGAATGTCGTCTTCAACGTTGCAATTAGCAGTAAACATTAGCATGTGAGCCAGAGATACCCAACTCCCTAGAACGCCACAAAAATAAATACCCGAAAATCGCAATATACCGAAGGTTCTAGTACGATATGCCAAGGTCCTCCGTGCGTCAGAGCGAAGAGGGAAAAGACCAGACACTTCCTTGCCAAGCTATTTATAACCTTTCAGATCTGCGTAGAGACTCCATTTCAAGTCTCACTATTCGCTAACATCCAGGGGAAGGCGTATGCAGTGCATCTCAACCAATAGAAGACAGGCAGATTTATAAACAGATCTCAGAGCAGCTTGCAGAATTCTGCATTCTCACATCCACATAGGAAAATTGCTTTAAGTCCAGTTCTGTTTCACTCACAGATATAATTCAAACGGTTTTAGAAACTAGAGAGTGTTTTCTATCCAATAGTAATAATAATATGCATATTGTACGAGCAAGAATTGAGTACGAGGCAGTTTAATTTGGGAACGTAATTATTACAAAGTGCTAACAGCACCCCCTATTGACAAGAAGTTAAATATCATACATAAAGGCTTCCTAAGCACTACATAAATGATGCACAAATCAAAGCATGTCACGCTACAAATGGTGTATAAATATACAAAGTGCGTTGTCACAGATGGCAATTCACCCTACAGTGAGAACTGTTAGGTCACCCATTATAGATTACTTTTTAATCATTTATGTAGTGCTTGTGAAGCCTTTATTTACGCTATATAAAGCCTTTATACGTTGTACTTTGTTTAAAGTGGGACCCTCTATTACCATGGTACATGTAGTAGGTAGGCACGGTGTGCTGTAGTCTGCTAGTTACACAAGAATAATAGCCTGTACAGACAGCAAATAATACACGACTCATGTACTAGGAAACCCTGTTATGTTCACCAACTACTTCTCAAATGAATAATAAGCCTTGTTGATAAGGTTGATATTTCTGAAGTACCATGGTGCATGAATCCAAACAGCGGGCAGATATTCATGATATCGACTCAAACGGCTCATTTAGGATCCCATTCAGGAGGCACTACTGAGCCTGTGGTGTGAAGACAAGTTCTTCCTTCCCCCCGTCATCTCTCCCCCTCTAAGTTTACTGATGGTTTTCTGCTGTTCATCTGCAACGCTCGGTCTCTCTCCAGAGTGGAGCGAGTGATGAGAGGCTAGAAACATGGGGTTCTCTCTCTCTCCGTCCCCCCTTCTCTCTCCCTCCCTCGTTATAGGATTTTAAAGGAGAGGGGCCTCACCACGAGTCCCATACAGTACCCCCTCCAGTTCAGAAAGAGCCGGGGCATAGCTCATTAAGACAGATTCCTGGTCGGCCGCCCGCCGCCTCCACGCACAACGCTGCACTGCATTCATTAATCACACACGCCCTTCAAGAGAACACTCAGCGGCAGCAGCACAGGCACACGGCCAGTACGACGGAGTGGGATGAAGGGGGAGAGAGAGAGATGGACAGAGGGAGACTGAGCGAAAGCGAGACAGAGGGGCCCAGTGGCAGGGTTGGTCTGACTGGCTACAGCACACACCACTATGCTACCCGTCAGCTAGAGGCCACTAGACTACTTGCCTGGCACCTGCTTTTCTCCTCAATGTACTTGACCTCCACTCCTCCTCTACTTCCTGCTATACTGGAGAATACACCTATAGATCCTTCAGAAAGTATTCTATTCATACCCCCAATGTATTGAAAATAAAATACACAAGTATTCACTCCCCCAAAGCCAATACTTTGTAAAAGCACCTTTTGCGACTATTACAGCTTTGAGTCATCTTGGTTATGTCAGTTTCAGGATTTCAGTTTCAGGATTTTTTCCCATTCTTCCGTGCAGATTTTCCCAAGATCTGTTAAATTGGATGGGGTGTACAGCAATCTTCAAATAATTCCACAGATTGTCAGTGGGACTCAAGTCTGGGCTTTGACATTCATGTTCTGAAGCCAGAAATAAGATTTTTGTGCAGAAGGAACATTTCTGGAATCTTTTATTTCAGCTCATGAAACCAACACATTAGATGTTGCGTTTATATTTTTGTTCAAATATATTTATTTTCCTCTTCCTGCTAAGCTGGCGAAACCACTGCGCTCTACCTGCCTTTTCCACTCTTCTCCTCCCTCCCTCCCTCTCCTACTCAACGCAGTACTACGCTTCCCAATCCCAAATGTCCTACTCTTTCTCCACCCTCCATATACTACATCTGTCACCAGCTGTCCTATTCTCCCCCATTCCTCTCTCTCCTCCACTCCACTGAGGCCAGTGGTGTAAGTCAGTCTTTTAATGACCTGTTTTCAGCTGGGAATGCCACGATAAGGAGAGTGACGGGGGAAATCTGAAGGAAGAACGGATTAGTGGGAAAGAGAATGAGAAAGAGCGAGTGAGAGAGGGGGACTTAAGTCCAGATTGCTCGTTTTCCTGTGACAGCTGGACTGAATGTTAAATGGCACTCAGTCTGCACCGTCCAATCAAACTGTCTGCTCAGCCTTATTATATAAAGCACACTCAAACCTAACCATGCAGAGGGTGCTTCTTTCCTCAGTGTGTATGCATGTACGTACTACCTACAGTGTGTGTGTGTGTGTGTGTTTGTGTGTTTGTGTGCATGCATGCATGTATGTACTACCTACAGAGTGTGTGTGTGTGTACAGTATGTGTTCAGAGGTAGCCTCCTAAGTGTGTGTGCTAAGTAATTCATCTGAACTCTGTCTGTATAGCTGTCTGTATAGCTGTGCATGTTGGGGCAAGCAAAGGATCTCACCTCTATTTGCCAGTCAGACCCATCATGAAGGGTGATTCAATGCACAGGAGGAGGACAGCAAGGTAACACCCCAGTCATCAGCTTATGCCTGGCTTACACAACCGTCACTCATCCTTGCGAGCCAGACAGACCAGGAGGATTCAGGTTAAGATGTTACCCTCGGTTTCCCTTTCGGTCTCGCTCTTTTTCTCCCTTTCTGCATGCGTCTGTCGTTCTCCCTCTCCTTACATGTCTATCATTTTTAGACTGTTTTGTCTCTTTCAAACTGAAACATAATGAGTGAAACAAAGATGGCCAATTAACTTCTTGTGGCTGCAGGGGTAGTATTGAGTAGCTTGGACGAAAGGTGCACAGAGGTGCCCAGAGAAAACGGCCTGATCCTCAGTCATAGTTGGTAATATATGCATATTATTAGTAGTATTGGATAGAACACACTATGAAGTTTCTAAAACTGTTTGAATTAAGTCTGTTAGTATAACAGAACTCATATGGCAGGCAAAAACCTGAGAAAAAAATCCAAACGAAGTGGAAATTATTAGGCTGGTCGATTTTCAACCACGATCCCATTGAAATTACAGCGAGATATGAATGAGTTTTCACTTCCTACGGCTTCCACTAGATGTCAACAGTCAATAGAACTTTGTCTGATGACTCTGTGACGGGGGGCCGAAGGAGACAGGAATGAGTCACCACTGCCATGAGGTGACCATTTGTTCACCATGCGCGTTCACATAAGAGGGAGCTCCATTCCATCGCTCATCTGAAGTCAATGTAATTCTCCGGTTGGAACGTTATTCAAGATTTATGTTAACAACATTCTAAAGATTGATTCAATACATTGTTTGACATGTTTCTACTGACTGTTACTGAACTTTTGGACATTTCGTCAGCTTTTAGGGAACGCGCTTCCTGACTTTGGAAATGTTTAACTTCTTATGGCTGCAGGGGCAGTATTGAGTAGCTTGGATGAAAGGTGCACAGAGGTGCCCAGAGTAAACGGCCTGCTCCTCAGTCATAGTTGCTAATATTTGCATATTATTATTAGTATTGGATAGAAAACAATCTGAAGTTTCTAAAACTGTTTGAATTATGTCTGTGAATATAACACAACTCATATGGCAAAAACCTGAGAAGTTCCACTTCCTGTTTGGATTTTTTCTGAGGCTGGTAGATTTTCAACCAAGCTCCCATTGAAATTACAGCGAGATATCGATGATACGGACTGTTACGGAACTTTTAGACATTTTGCCAGGTTTTAGTGAACGCGCTTTCCTAACATTGGATTTGTATACCAAACACGCAACAAAAATAGCTATTATGGACATAGATGGACATTACTGAAAAAAACGAACATTTCTTGTGGAAGTGGGAGTCCTGGGAGTGCATTCCGACGAAGATCAGCAAAGGTAAGTGAAGATTTATAATGCTTTTTATGAATTTTGTTGACTGCACAATTTGGCGGGTAACTGTATGACTTGCTTTTGTGGCTGAACGCTGTTTTCAGATTATTGAATATTGTGTTTTGCCGTAAAGCTTTTTGAAATCTGACACAGCGGTTGCATTAAGAACAAGTGTATCTTTAATTCTATGTAAAACATGTATCTTTCATCAAAGTTTATGATGAGTATTTCTGTTATTTGTCTTGGCTCTCCGCAATTTCTCAGGATATTTGAGGCATTTCTGAACATGGCGCCAATGTAAACGGAGGTTTTTGGATATAAATATGAACTTAATTGAACAAGACATGTATTGTGTAATATGAAGTCCTATGAGTGTCATCTGATAAAATTATTCACTAACCTTTGATGATCTTCATCTCTATGTGCTATTTGTGACTCCTCTCTTTGGCTGGAAAAATGGCCGAATTTTTCTTTGAGTTGGTGGTGACCTAACAATCGTTTGTGGTGCTTTTGCTGAAAAGCCTATTTGAAATCGGACACTTGTGCGATTAACCTCTTGAGAATATAGGGGGTGCTGTTTCGACTTAGTGAAAATTGGTCTCCAAATTAAACTGCCTAGTACTCAATTCTTGCTCGTACAATATGCATATTATTATTATTATTGGATAGAAAACACTCTCTAGTTTCTAAAACCGTTTGAATTATGTCTCTGAGTGAAACAGAACTCATTCTACAGCACTTTTCCTGCCAGGGAGTGAGATTTCAGAAATCTTGGCCTCTGTTCACAGGTCAGTTTATAAGTCCCTGTGAATGCTGTGGGGCTACAAACACTGCCTACGCCTTCCTCTAGATGTCAGTAAGTGGTGACAATTTGAATGGGGTCGATTGCGCAATCTGGGACTTTATATAAGACCAAGGTGCGGAAGTACCTTTCTTTTCTGCCCTGCGCTTGACGCACGATGGACGTCGGACTGGCCTCCTTCCAAGCTTTGGTTTAGCCAGTAATATATCTCCGGTCATGTTTTTACTCGTTATAGGTGTTAAAGACATCATAAGGTAGTTAATTTAAACCGACTTATAGCAATTTATATCAGTTTATTGCGATTTTCTGGCATTTCTTTGTGACGCACTTTCAAGAGTTGGACACTTTTCCAGTACATGCCGAACGTTAGTGGCCATTTCGACAGGACAAGAGGACATCTTTCGACCAAAAGACGATTAGACCGGAGAAAGGACACATTGCCCAAGATTCTGATGGAAGCTCAGCTAATAGTAAGAACTATTTATGCTGATAAATCGTTGTTCTGTTGAAAAATGTTAAACGCATAAGCCGCCATTTTTTTTGGGGTAGCTTCGCTTTGGCGCACCCTGTATTGCGCAGTAAGGTTAATTTTAAAAATGTAATTCAGCGATTGCATTAAGAACTAATTTGTCTTTCAATTGCTGTCCACCCTGTATTTTTTAGTCAAGTTTATGATTATTTATTGATTAGACTAGGTCACTCTCCAAGATGGCGCCCGACATTTTCTGGCCAGTTTGGCTACTTTTCTCATTGTATAACCACGATTTTTGTGGCTAAATATGCACATTTTCGAACAAACTCTATATGTATGTTGTAATATGATGTTACAGGAGTGTCATCGGAAGAATTCTGAGAAGGTTAGTGAAAAAATTAATATATTTTGGTGGTGATAACGCTATCGCTCTTTTTGCCTTGAATCAATGCTGGGGTAATGTTTGCACATGTGGTATGCTAATATAACGATTTATTGTGTTTTCGCTGTAAAACACTTAGAAAATCTGAAATATTGTCTGGATTCACAGGATCTGTGTCTTTCAATTACTGTACGCTGTGTATTTTTAAGAAATGTTTTATGATTAGTAATTAGGTAATACACGTTGCTCTCTGTATTTATTCTAGTCGAGTTGTGATGGTGGGTGCAATTGTAAACTATGATTTATACCTGAAATATGCACATTTTTCTAACAAAACATATTTATTGTATAGCATAGGTTATCAGACTGTCATCTGATGAAGTTTTTTCTTGGTTAGTGGCTATCAATATCTTTATTTGGTCGAAATGGTGATAGCTACTGGTGGAGAGAAAAAATGGTGGACTAAGAAAAATGGTGTCTTTTGCTAACGTGGTTAGCTAATAGATTTACATAGTGTCTTCCCTGTAAAACATTTTAAAAATCAGAAATGATTGCTGGATTCACAAGAAGTGTATCTTTCATCTGGTGTCTTGGACTTGTGATTTAATGATATTTAGATGCTAGTATTTACTTGTGACGCTATGCTAGGCTATGCTAGTCAGCTTTTTTACTGGTGGGGGTGCTCCCGGATCCGGGTTTGGGAGGAACTAGAAGTTAACAACAAGATGACCTTTAAAATGGTATAAGACACATGTACAGTGGGGCAAAAAAGTATTTAGTCAGCCACCAATTGTGCAAGTTCTCCCACTTAAAAAGATGAGGCCTGTAATTTCATCATCATAGGTACACTTCAACTATGACAGACAAAATTTGAAAAAAAAATCCAGAAAATCACATTTTATTTGCAAATTATGGTGGAAAATAAGTATTTGGTCACCTAAAAACAAGCAAGATTTCTGGCTCTCACAGACCTGTAACTTCTTCTTTAACTTCTCTGGGGCAGGTGGGACGCAAAGGTCCCACCGGCCAATAGCCAGGGAAAATACAGCGCGCCATATTCAAATAACATGATATAAAAATCAAACTTTCATTAAATCACACATGTAAGATACCAAATTAAAGCTACACTCGTTGTGAATACAGCCAACATGTCAAATTTCAAAAAAGCTTTTCGGCGAAAGCATAAGATGCTATTATCTGATGATAGCACAAAAGTAAACAAAGAGAGAAGCATATTTCATCACTGCAAGCACGACACAAAACGCAGAAATAAAATATAAATCATGCCTTACCTTTGACGAAATTCTTTTGTTGGCACTCCAATATGTCCCATAAACATCAAACGGTCCTTTTGTTCGATTAACTCCGTCGATATATATCCAAAATGTCAATTTATTTGGACAGTTTCATCCAGAAAAACACAGCTTCCAACTTTCGCCAAGTCACTACAAAATATATCAAAATTTACATGTAAACAAAACATTTCAAACTACTTTGGTAATACAACGTTAGGTATTTTTAAACGTTAATAATCGATCAATTTGAAGACGGGATGATCTGTGTTCAATACAAAAAGAAACCAAACTGACGCAACTTTTTTCGTAACGTGAATCTCTCAAAATATTTACTTCATGTGACCCTCATTTACGATAGCCCTACTTATTCACTACACAAAGGAATAACCTCAACCGATTTCCAAGGACTGGTGACATCCAGTGGAAGCGGTAGGAACTGCAAGCAAGTCCATTAGAAATCTGGTGTCTCAAACTCATTGAAAAGACAGTGACGTCAAAAAAATACAAATTCTGAATGGTTTGTCCTCAGGGTTTTGCCTGCTACATAAGTTCTGTTATTCTCACAGACATGATTCAAACGGTTTTAGAAACTTCAGAGTGTTTTCTATCCAAATCTACTAATAATATGCATATCTTATATTCTGGGGATGAGTAGCAAGCAGTTGAATTTTGGCATGCTATTTTTCCCGAAAGTGAAAATGCTGCCCCCTGCCCTCAAGAAGTTAACAGTACATGTCCAGGCCCGTCTGAAGTTTACTAGAGAGCATTTGGATGATCCAGAAGAAGATTGGGAGAATGTCAGATGAAACCAAAATATAACTTTTTGGTAAAAACTCAACTCGTGTTTGGAGGACAAAGAATGCTGAGTTGCATCCAAAGAACACCATACCTACTGTGACGCATGGGGGTGGAAACATCATGCTTTGGGGCTGTTTTTCTGCAAAGGGACCAGGACGGCTGATCCGTGTAAAGGAAAGAATGAATGGGGCCATGTATCGTGAGATTGAGTGAAAACCTCCTTCCATCAGCAAGGGCATTGAAGATGAAACGTGGCTGGGTCTTTCAGCATGACAATGATCCCAAACACACCGCCCGGGCAACGAAGGAGTGGCTTCGTAAGAAGCATTTCAAGCTCCTGGAGTGGCCTAGCCAGTCTCCAGATCTCAACCCCATAGAAAATCTTTGGAGGGAATTGAAAGTCCGTGTTGCCTAGCAACAGCCCCAAAACATCACTGCTCTAGAGGAGATCTGCATGGAGGAATGGGCCAAAATACCAGCAACGGTGTGTGAAAACCTTGTGAAGACTTACAGAAAACATTTGACCTCTGTCATTGCCAACAAAGGGTATATAACAAAGTATTGAGATAAACTTTTGTTATTGACCAAATACTTATTTTCCACCATAATTTGCAAATTAATTCATTAAAAATCCTACAATGTGATTTTCTGGATTTTTTCCCCCTCATTTTGTCTGTCATAGTTGAAGTGTACCTATGATGAAAATTACAGGCCTCTCATCTTTTTAATTGGGAGAACTTGCACAATTGGTGGCTGACTAAATACTTTTTTGCCCCACTATGTTTGAGGAATTTTAATTATGAGATTTCTGTTGTTTGAATTTGGCGCCCTGCACTTTCACTGGCTGTTGTCATATCGATCCCGTTACCGGGATTGCAGCCCTGAGAAGATTTATTAAGCCTAGACCTCACAGTTGAGGAGAAGGTCCCTTAAGGTTAAGGTTTTTGTGGTTTCATATGGTCGTTCAATCCGATGCGTCATGGGTGAACTCAGGTTCAATGACAGGCATAGACAGAGATGTCACACACACACACACAGACGGACAGACAGAAGCAGACACACGGATGGAGAAACGGACGCACACACATGCATGCAAACACGCGTACACACACACTAGGCTCAACTGCTCCTAATTGTTAAGTTCATGTTTTAAGTACCCCTATATCTGTTATTACGGTGCTATCACTCTTATTGGTGCGCTTGCGCAGGAGTCTCGTTGTTGATGAACCTGGCCTGAGTGCGATGGCAACCATGTATATATTGTGCTAATACGGTTAAGTAAACGTTGTTAAACTGGAACCTTGTCGTTGTGTCATTTTAAATTAACAATAATCACACCAACACTTAGTGTTTAGAGTCCAATGAGAGCCATTCAAATTAGCCTACTCTACAGCCTACTCTTACAATGTAAAAATTCTCCATCAGGGCTGGCTGAAAACTATCAAAGGAAACCTTACAAAGACAGCCTCAATATCCAAGTTCTCATTACACACAGAAGGGCACACTAAGAGTTTTGCTGAAACCAAGAATCCTGTGCCAAAGTGGGCTCTAAAACATTATTTAAACGATAAACGATTTAATAGTCAGAGCCAAGCCGATAATTCATAAAAAAAATTAAGCAAAGACATCCATATCTGCCAGGCAAGTAATAGTGTGTGTGTGTGTGAGCTCGCTTCCCTACAGTATCTCATAGCTCAACGTATAAAAGTTTCCCCTAACCACAGATCTAAAAATCAGATTACTCCCCCCAATCCTAACCATAAGCATTAAAGTTATGAAAAAGGATCTGACCCTGAATCTGTGCTTAGAGAAGGTCCTAGCCTTAACTAGGCTCCTCACCACCTTGTCACAGCACTACAGCATGCAATCACTGATGGTGAGTGACTGGAGAGAGAGACAGAGACAGCAGCAGGATGTGATGTGATGAAAAAAATGAAAACGTAAAGCGGACCCTGTACTGCATGGCAGCCTGATTTGTGGTTCCCGACTGGTTGACAGTCACGGCAGCAAGGTTAAGTGTTCTTACCGTCAGGAAGCTTTCTCAACCGTTCCGAGAAGACTTAAGAGAATCAAGACAATGTTGCCAAATGAGCACCAAGTATTTGTTCACGTGACCCTGTATGCGAACAAGGTTTTCAAGAACACACAGCTCTGTTTTGACCAATGATTTATATAAATCCTGGATTGCTGATTCTATGTATTGGCCATTGAGGGGCTTGGAAGCCACTGGTCAGCCATATTGGCACTCCCCAGTAGGATCAGTCCTCCATAGGAATGAATGGAATTCTCCAGTATTTTAATTAAATGTTAAGGACAAATTTTTACATATTTAAGTAGTTTTGTTGTAGTGCATATATAATCTCAAAATTATACGTAAAACATTTTTTGTTGTGATTTGTCAATATGTGTTCTCCTCACATAATATCATTTAAGAGTATGCATTAAGGTGTCTAATAAAATAAAGGTGGAAAAACAAATGTAGACCAATGCATTTCTATAGCTACCATAATATTTTCTGCAATGAGGGAGTGCCAAGATGGAGGCAAAGTGGAGTCAGCATAGCACCCCCTATCAGCCATCTAGTGTGTATATAAATCATTGGTTTTGACACCTGCTACTGATCTGAATGGCACAGCTATTGCTGTGACCTTACTATTGCAACGACATCTGTATATGATTTCTACTGCTGAATATTTAATGGAATGCTATCCATCTCATCACGTCTCAAGGTTCTATGCAGAGCCCTACTGCTAGTTTACAAAATAGAATATTTAGCTACTATTTCTAGTACTCCTAAATAAGAGGCTAATAAACTATGGTTACGTGTTGTGAAGTAAGCAATTATCACTTGCTTTGGCTATTGTACTAAATACAAGAGTATAAATTACAACGTAGCAACAATGTATCCCACAGGGATGCAAACTGATTATGGCCCAAAAAGGTGAGCAAACATTTTTGCACGGAAACGTGAGAAATCTGTGTAAACTGCAAGAAAATGTGCCTATTTTCAGAATGAGTGTCACCATACCAACATTTTCACTAACGATGTGATACCAAGCCAAGTATCACAATACCGAGTGGTAGTGGCCAATGGGGAGCGCTCTCTGTCCACAAGGACAAAATGTTGCCGTTTTAAAGCTAGTTCCCTGCAACTGAGAAAATATTAGTTTCTTGCAGTTCTATACTTTTTGTGCTGGGACTGAGAAATAAAAAGGTAATCTGTTTTAAAGCTAATTTCCTGCAATTCTGCACATTTTGCCATGGCTTATGCCGTGTTGTTATGCTATCTGAGAAACTCATCAAATCAATGGGGGCCTCATGCCATGACATTTTTTTTATTTTAGATTCTCCCTGACTGTCTACTTTATATTTTTGTGATCTTGTTTAAAGATATCAAATACTGAAAATATAACAGTCATTTTTGGGAGTGCCAACAACTATTTAGCAGCGGTGGCGCGCCGCTGCTAAATTAACATAGAGGAAACACTGCACTTTTTACTGTGCAATCGAAAAGGCTAACGCAGAAAATATCTGATTTACTCATATCCATACCTGTGATTGGGCAGGAGGAATGTAGTAAGGAATATAAATACATAATGATCTGCAATTTCATTGATGCAGTAAGGGGACAACACACTAGGTCTAAATGAAACCATCATTAGCGTACTCTTCAGACAACTTTACATACAGCTTCACTCTCCCTCTCTCACGAATTCACTCCCTGTCCCACACGTCCTACTTCCTTCACAGAGCTACCAAATGCTAGGCAACAAATAGAATCCTACATATCCACTTTGCTCGCACTGCGAGCTGCTCCAATAATTAAACCGAAACTGCATCACTGTCTGCACACCCTAGCTCGCCATCACGGCTAAGTAACATTTTAAAACTTCTGAAGATGCGCAGAAAGAACGGACAGAGAGAAGCAGCTGATTTGGCTAACGGCTGGTTAGGGGATACGGCTGGCTGTTCATAGCAGTCACACGTGATACTCGATGGAGCACATCGCTCAATGGGTGATACACTCTGCGTTTTACGGATCGTCACGATTCACGTGAATTATTTATTTAGAGATCCAAATGGTGGATATCGCCGAAAAGTGGTGAGTTAACCTTAAATGTAGCTCAAACATCCCTTTATCAAATTACAAAAACCAGAAAGCGTCTAAGGAGACAGAAAATGCAACAGAAATTAACTAGCTCTGCTGCTGGACAAATGTTTGTTTCCATTCCACCTGGTGTCTCATTTAAAATGTGTCTCAGGAAGCCTCCGATCCGACCGGCACAACTGCTTTCTACATCAATCTGGAAACTCATTTGCTCACGTTTTATTGATATGGAGTGAAAACGAGAGAGAAACAAAATCTAATGAGTAGTGGAAAATAGCCACACTCTACATTAAAAGCTTTATTAAATGTGAAAATTGCATCACAACCTCCAAGGTTAACAAACATACATTTACAGCTTTGAGACGCAGCAGAGACAGCGCCACTCGCCATGCCGCGCCCCTCGCAGTTATCAAAGATAAAAGTTTTCCAGGCTTAAAAGAAGCTTAGAAGTGAATGTAGGTGTAGCTGGACAATTGAAGCAACAGAATAGTTTGTGTGTGTGTACACGCTTGTGTGGGTGCGTGTGGAAGCCGTGACCTTGGTGCAGCTTTGTAGAGATCTGGCACCGGTTCCAACTAGGTAGTGTTAACTGCGTTTGTAGTGTTGTTAACAGACATTCTGGCAACACAAACTACCCAGCGAAGCTGTTCCCTGTACAAACCACTCTACCCAGCGAAGCTGTTCCCTGTACAAACCACTCTCTACCCAGCGAAGCTGTTCCCTGTACAAACCACTCTCTACCCAGAGAAGCTGTTCCCTGTACAAACCACTCTCTACCCAGAGAAGCTGTTCCCTGTACAAACCACTCTCTACCCAGAGAAGCTGTTCCCTGTACAAACCACTCTCTACCCAGAGAAGCTGTTCCCTGTACAAACCACTCTATACCCAGAGAAGCTGTTCCCTGTACAAACCACTCTCTACCCAGAGAAGCTGTTCCCTGTACAAACCACTCTCTACCCAGAGAAGCTGTTCCCTGTACAAACCACTCTCTACCCAGAGAAGCTGTTCCCTGTACAAACCACTCTCTACCCAGAGAAGCTGTTCCCTGTACAAACCACTCTCTACCCAGAGAAGCTGTTCCCTGTACAAACCACTCTCTACCCAGAGAAGCTGTTCCCTGTACAAACCACTCTCTACCCAGAGAAGCTGTTCCCTGTACAAACCACTCTCTACCCAGAGAAGCTGTTCCCTGTACAAACCACTCTCTACCCAGAGAAGCTGTTCCCTGTACAAACCACTCTCTACCCAGAGAAGCTGTTCCCTGTACAAACACTCTGCCAAGAAAAAAAGATGGGTTCTACGCTGATAAAACCTAAACGAATTAAGTGGAAAATAAAGTGCATAAACCAAAATACAGAAGCAAGGGTTCTGTGCTTACCCATGTGGAGCGGGCCCGTCTTACCTTTGGTGTGTGTGTGTGTGTGTGTGTGTGTGTGTGAGAGAGACACTGCAAGCTTGCCCAGTCAGAGTGGGTCTGTCTTACCTTTAGGATGTCCTGGGTCTGTGAACTCGTACTTCCCCATTCCCACAGTCCTCAGCATCTGCAGCCCGTTGGGCCCTCTAGGATCATCCTGATAGGCTACTAGAGTAGACGGAAGCGGCGGCACCAACTGCCCATTGGTCAGAGGCAGGACGGGGGGCTGTATGAGGGGGTGAGGCATCAGATGACCGTTCCCCATCACATTTTGGTTGTGTTGGTTGGGGTGTGTCCCACCCGGACCCCCTGAGGTGGAGGAAAGAGGCAAGGAGGCGACAGGGGGCTGGGCCAAGGAGTAGGGTGGCTGGGAGGGCATGTTGAGAACCATGGGGGGGGGTTGGTGTGAGGTGGAGTGTGTGGGTAGCTGGAAGTGGGCTGTCATGAGTGGGTGGGGGTGGGGGGGCATGGGGGATTGGATGGAGGGGGTCCCACCTATGATGGGCGACTGGACAGTGACACTGTGGCTGAAGGAGGGGGGGCGGAGGGAATAGGAGTGGGGCAGGAGACTGGATTGGGTCACTGTTACTACTGGAGGTGCCCACGTAGGACCTAGAGGGGGGGGGGGGGGGGTAGAGCAGAAAGTGGAAGGGAGAAAGAGTTTTGATTATTATTACATTACATTAACTAATAACATAATTATCCTTTTAGCTAGCTCAACAAATTGCAGACTGTACAGAGTGGGCTAATGTTCCAGGTTCCATGATTGAGACCAGGAAAACAAATATGTTGACCTGTAACGCAGAGACAAGTAAAAGTTGGCTGGTTTCAGGAAAAGTCTTCTTAAATCGAATTGAATAAACGTATTTTCCAAAAGTGTTAAGGGTCAACTATCTGGTTCATTACAATTGCTTTGTTAAAAAAAATGTAATCAGTTCTCATTAACAATATAAAAATAGCTACATAAAAAAATGAATATACTATGGTTGTCTCTAACAGTACATATAGCTATTTCTAATTAGTATATGTGCAAAAATAAATACTAATCACTTACAAATAGCGCAAAGGGTATGCTATCTAGAATGTAAAACCATCAAATTGTATGCTTGTTTGTCCGACACAAACAGGCTCACCACTGTAGCAGTGTAAACATACATGTAACCCAATGCTACACAATTGACAACAATGACTCCCGCTAGCAGTGCTTAAACTAACAGTTAAACCAATACAAGTACCTAGCTACATCTACGCATTTATTATAGGCTAGGGCTAAACTAGCGCTCAGCATGAGGCTAGCTAGCTAACTTTCGAACCATTAAATTACGGAAAATATATAAATGACTCAAACATCTAACTAGAATGATTCAATTGTCCAACATAAGTATATAACCTGAGGCTTCGATTAACAAAACAAAGTAACCCGGAGTTTAAAAATGTACTGTATATTTACAATTTAGAAAAGTCCGCGACGCCATTTTGTTTTGCGTCATGTCATGCCATGGGCGTATTCATAACGCCGAATCTGTTGCAAAACGTTTCTTAAACGAAACGGGGATGGATCTAGCTACCTGCATTTATCCAATATAAACTCTCGTTTTCCGTTTTGCAACTGTTTGAACTAACGATTACACACCATTCACCTAGCGTGGCCCCATTACTTACAATTCCATTGTCAATGGGGATACTTGGCTAGCATTTTCTAGCTTCGACAAATGCACCTTAAGCATCACACAACCCATTAAATAGTTAGCGAAACATGTTATCGTACTATGTCGATGTATATTGTGTATAGTTATACATTACAAACCTGTAAATCAGGATACATTTTGAGACAACGGGAAGTAGGCTGGTTTGTCAGGAAAACTTCACGCAATCGATTGAGGAAGTGAGGTCACCAGCATCGCATTAGTGGAAACCAAAACTGTTCTTAGGGCAGGCCTGGTTATAGCGAGATACTGTATGTTCGAGTCGCGTCGTGGACAAATTTAGCATTTTACCTAACTTTAAGCTAATTATCATAACCTGCCACGTTAATTATCCTAACCTGCTACGAAACGTCACTTCTGCCAGTCAAAACCGGCAACTGCCCTGAGAACAGTCTTGGTTTTCACTAATGCGATACCACCCAATGTAAATGCAACCAACCAACAGATCTGCTGACTTTATCGAGATAGTGATACCATTATACTTCAGTGCATATTAATGCATAAACCTGGAGGAATCCAATAATTGTTTTTATTTAACTAGGCAAGTCAGTTAAGAACAAAAATCTTATTTACAATGACAGCCTACCAAAAGGCAAAAAGCCTCCTGCGGGGACGGGGCCTGGGATTAAAAAAAGAAAAGAAATACAATATAAATACAAGACAAAACACACATCACAACAAGAGAGACACAACACTACATAGAGAGAGACCTAAGACAACAACATAACAAGGCAGCCACACAACATGACAACATGGTAGCAGCACAAAAACATGGTACAAACATTATTGGGCAAAGTCAACAGCACAAAGGTCAAGAAGGTAGAGACAACAATACATCATACAAAGCAGCCACAACTGTCAGTAAGAGTGTCCATGATTTAATCTTTGAATGAAGAGATTGAGATAAAACTGTTCAGTTTGAGTGTTTGTTGCAGCTCGTTCCAGTCGCTAGCTGCAGCGAACTGAAAAGAGGAGCAACCCAGGGATGTGTGTGCTTTGGAGACCTTTAACAGAATGTGACTGGCAGAACAGGTGTTCTATATGGAGAATGAGGGCTGCAGTAGATATCTCAGATAGGGGGGAGTGAGGCCTAAGAGGGTTTTACAAATAAGCATCAACCAGTAGGTCTTGCAACAGGTATACTGTAGAGAGATGACCAGTTTACAGAGGAGTATAGAGTGCAGTGGTGTGTCCTATAAAGAGCATTGGTGGCAAATCTGATGGCCAAATGGTAAAGAACATCTAGCCGCTCAAGAGCACCCTTACCTGCTGATCTATAAATTATGTCTCAGTAATCTAGCATGGGTAGCATGGTCATCTGAATCAGGGTTAGTTTGGCAGCTGGTGTGAAAGAGGAGCAATTACGATAGAGGAAACCAAGTCTAGATTTAACTTTAGCCTGCAGCTTTGATATGTGCTGAGAGAAGGACAGTGCACCGTCTAGCCATTACTCCCAAGTACTTGTATGAGGTGACTACCTCAAGCTCTAAACCCTCAGTGGTAGTAATAACACCTGTGGGAAGAGGGGCATTCTTCTTGCCAAACCACATGACCACAATAATGAATAAAAGTAATACAAATTATGGCTCACAAATAATAACAATGTCTTAAAAATTTAAAACACAAAATAAACAACTGACCATATATTGTGACACACCTACAAAAAAAAGATCCGTGATGAGTGCTGTTTACCCTCGTAGCTAAGTGTATGTATTTACAGTGAGTCATGGAGCCCATCTGTATGTTCTACCTAGAGTCTAGTACGGGGTCAGTTTTTTGGAGCCAAACACCCCCCACGCCAGCCACATCAATTCTGAACTACTAATATCCGACATCAGGACAGATTTTTCTCCGCAGCCCGACCCACCCTCATAGAATTGTTTCCGAGAGCCGATACATGACCCGCCAAATTACAATTTATTTAATTGTTTATATGACTCCAGATTAGTAGGCTACTATCCCCCTCCCTGGGCAGTAGGCTACTATCCCCCTCCCTGGGCAGTAGGCTACTATCCCCCTCCCTGGGCAGTAGGCTACTATTCCCCTCCCTGGGCAGTAGGCTACTATTCCCCTCCCTGGGCAGTAGGCTACTATTCCCCTCCCTGGGCAGTAGGCTACTATTCCCCTCCCTGGGCAGTAGGCTACTATTCCCCTCCCTGGGCAGTAGGCTACTATTCCCCTCCCTGCATGAATTAATTGGTCTGCATGTCTATTCAACATTTGGATAAAAGGAAAACCATGCCATGAATTGAGAACAATGTCTTAAAATGTTTGATGAAATGCGGCACATTGACAACTCAAATTGCTCTGAAAAAAAGTGCCTGCTAATTAGCCTTACCTAATGAAAATCTATAGCCGACATAACAAAACCATTACATTCAATATTGTTTAGATATGGGAAACGGAATACCTAGTCAGTTGCATAACTGAATGCATTCAACCAAAATGTGTCTTCTGCATTTAACCCAACCCCTCTGAATCAAAGATGTGCGGGGGCTGCCTTAAATCGACGTCATCAGCGCCCGGGGAGAAATTGTTGCTTGGAGTTAACTGCCTTGCTCAACCGCAGAACGGCAGATTTACCAACTTGCCGGCTAGGGGATTCGAACCAGCGATCTTTCGGTTACTGGCCCAACGCTCTTAACCACTAGCCTACATGCCACCATAATAATCAAATTGAAACTTAAATAATTACCAGAATCGAATATAGACTGCAAAAATGTATGTACTTATTAGGCTATAGCCTATAGGCTACTCAAACGTGTTGGCCTGAATATGGTATATCAGTGTTATTCAAACTCTTTCAGTAGGGACCCCATTTTTTGGGGCCCAGAATTCCTGAGGACCCAATTTCTGGCGACCGCAAGCCAAATGACTAAAACAATTTTTTTATTTGATATTAATAACATTCAATTCATTACATTTGTCTCTTATCAAAATTAAGAGAACCAATACTTACATTTACTCAGTAAAATTGTATTTTTCAAATAATTTCTCAATAACGTTTGTATATTCCCACTTTGAATACCACTGGTCTAAATTACCAAAAGCCTGAATTAAAGTAATTACTAACTTATAAACTGAATTAGCCAAATCGTAAATAAATACATGCACACACTTTTTGCTGGCTGTGTATCCATCTAAGGGGTTGTTGTCCTTGTCCACAATGACTCCAAAATCCTTCCAAACCAAACCAGGGATTTCATTTACGCAGCACCTGTTTCCACGATGGTGTTGGCCTATTTCAAAACCTCTCTTTTTATTTCCTCGGTTAGGCATTTCTGCATGAGCGAGGCTTGCCAGGGAAAGCACACTAACACGTTGCAATGTATTCTCATGTGGGGGAGATAAATACGTTTTAGCACCACACAAATACCGAACAGCTCCCTCATCCACTGTGTGCACGGCTGGTAGCCTATAGTTCGTTATCAATCAAACGTCACAATACAGTGCAGAGCATTCTATTTGACTGCTGGGAGACCACCAGCTCCGCTAAAAATATTGACAAGTGTGTCGTTTTCAAGGGATTGTTAAATAAATGTTGTCACTATTTGGTTTTATCATCTTCACCTCTCAAAGAACAGTCAGACAATTTCTTGGGCCACTATACCTATTTTGCCAATTGGACTGGGCTCCTTTACGACACGAACCCTACTAATCCATCACGGCTGGTCTGCCAACGGAACCGCACGAGGAGGCTACAACAGACTTCATCCATCGCGATGTCCCTCTAAGGCCCTTCTGCTAGCTTGCTAACCCCGGCCCGCTAGCTGTCTGAATCGCCGTGTCTCCAGCCAGCTTAACTACTCACTGGACCCCTATGATCACTCGGCTACGCTTGCCTCTCCCTAATGTCAATATGCCTTGTCCATTGCTGTTTTGGTTAGTGAATATTGTCTTATTTCACTGTAGAGCATCGAGCCCTGCTCAATATGCCTTAGCTAAGCCTTCAGTTCCACCTCCCACACATGCGGTGACATCACCTGGTTTAAATGATGTTTCTAGAGACAATCTCTTTCTCATCGTCACTCTATGCCTAGGTTTACCTCCACTGTATTCACATCCTACCATACCTGTCTGTTCATTATGCCTTGAATCTATTCTATCGCGTCAGAAACCTGTTCCTTTTACTCTCTGTTCCGAATGTACTAGATGACCAGTTCTTATAACCTTCAGCCATACCCTTATCCTACTCCTCCTCTGGTGATGTAGAGGTTAACCTTTCTAGGCCCTGACAACATTCCGCTGAAAAGGCAGCGCAGGAAATTAAAAAATATTTTTTAGAAATATGTAATACATTAACAAGTCCAATACAGCAAATGAAAGATAAACATCTTGTTAATCTACCCATCGTCTCCGATTTAAAAAATGTTTTACAGCGAAAACACAACATATGATTATGTTAGATCACCGCCAAGTCCAAAAAACACAGCCATTTTCCCAGCCAAAGATAGGAGTCACAAAAAGCAGAAATAGAGATCAAATTAATCACTAACCTTTGATGATCTTCATCAGATGACACTCATAGGACATCATGTTAAACAATACATGTATGTTTTGTTCGATAATATGCATATTTATATAAAAAAAATCTCAGTTTACATTGGCGCCATGTTCAGAAATGCCTCCAAAATATCCGAAGAAATTGCAGAGAGCCACATCAAATAACAGAAATACTCATCATAAACTTTGATGAAAGATACATGTTTTATATAGAATTAAAGATACACTTGTTCTTAATGCAACCGATGTGTCAGATTTCAAAAAAACTTTACGGAAAAAGCACACCATGCAATAATCTGAGACGGCGCTCAGATATAACAACATTTCTCCGCCATGTTGGAGTCAACAGAAATACGAAATTACATCATAAATATTCCCTTACCTTTGATGATCTTCATCAGAATGCACTCCCAGGAATCCAATCAATCAATCAACAATCAATAAATTGTTGTTTTGTTCGATAATATCCATTATTTATGTCCAAGTAGCTACTTTTGTTAGCACGTTTAGTACACATATCCAAACGCTCGCGCAGATCCAGGCAAACGTCAGATGCAAACTTCAAAAAGTTATATTACAGGTCGAATAAACTTGTCAAACTAAGTAGAGAATCAATCTTTAGGATGTTGTTATCATAAATATTCAATAACGTTCCAACCTGGAGAATTCCTTTGTGTCCATAGAAGTAATGGAACGCAAGTCGATACCATGTGGAATGCGCATGACCAGGACCTGGCACTCTGCCAGACCACTGACTCAAACAGCTCCCATCCGGCTCAACATCACAGTAGAAGCTTCATTCAACGTTCTACAGACTGTTGACATCTAGTGGAAGGCGTAGGAAGTGACAGATCCATATCCCACTGGGATTTCAATAGGCGATGAGTTGAAAATCGACCAGCCTAAGAATTCTCACTTCCTGTTTAGATTTTTTCTCAGGTTTTTGCCTGCCATATGAGTTCTGTTATACTCACAGACATCATTCAAACAGTTTTAGAAACTTCAGAGTGTTTTATATCCAATAATAGTAATAATAGTAATAATAATATGCATATATTAGCATCTGGGACAGAGTAGGAGGCAGTTCACTCTGGGCACGCTATTCATCCAAAGTGAAAATGCTGCCCCCTATCCCTAAAAAGTTAACCCAGGCCCCCAGTACTACACCTATTCCCCAGGCGCTCTCATTTGTTGACTTCTGTAATCGTAAAAGCCTTAGTTTCATACATGTTAACATTAGAAGTCTCCTCACCGAGAATGTTTTATTCACTGCCTTAGTACACTCTGCCAACCCGGATGTCCTAGCCGTGTCTGAATCCTTGCTTAGGAAGACCACCAAAAACTCTGAAATTTCCATCCCCAACTATAACATTTTCCAACAAGATAGAACTGCCAAAGGGGCGGAGTTGCAATCTACTGCAGAGATAGACTGCAGAGTTCTGTCATACTATCCAGGTCTGTGCCCAAACAATTCGAGCTTCTACTTCTAAAAATCCACCTTTCCAGAAACAAGTCTCTCACCATTGCCGCTTGCTATTGACCAACCTCTGCCCCCAGCTGTGCCCTGGACACCATATGTGAATTGATTGCCCCCCATCCATCTTCAGTGCTCGTGCTGCTAGGTGACCTAAACTGGGACATACTTAATACACCGGCCATCATACAATCTAAGCTTGATGCCCTCAATCTCACACAAATTATCAATGAACCTACCAGGTACAACCCCAAATCCGTAAACACGGGCACCCTCATAGATATCATCTTAACCAACTTTTCCTCCAAATACATCTCTGCTGTCTTCAACCAAGATCTCAGCGATCACTGCCTCATTGCCTGCATCCGTAATGGGTCTGCGGTCAAACGACCACCCCTCATCACTGTCAAACGCTCCCTAAAACACTTCAGCGAGCAGGCCTTTCTAATCGACCTGGCCCGGGTACCCTGGAATGACATTGACCTCATCCCGTCAGTAGAGGATGCCTGGTTATTCTTTAAAAAGTGTCTTCCTCACCATCTTAAATAAGCATGCCCCATTCCAAAAAAATTGAGCCAGGAACAGATATAGCCCTTTGTTCACTCCAGACCTGACTGCCCTCGACCAGCACAAAAACATCCTGTGGCGTATTGCATTGGCATCAAATAGCCCCCGTGATATGCAACTTTTCAGGGAAGTTAGGAACCAATACTCGCAAGCAGTTAGGAAAACTAAGACTAGCTTTTTCAAACAGAAATTTGCATCCTGTAGCACAAACTCCAAAAACTTCTGGGACACTGTAAAGTCCATGGAGAATAAGAGCACCTCCTCCCAGCTGCCCACTGCACTGAGGCTAAAAAACACTGTCACCACCGATAAATAGCGATCATTTTTTAATTTCAATAAGCATTTTTTTATGGCTGGCCATGCTTTCCACCTGGCTACACCTACCCCGGTCACCATCCCTGCACCCCCCACAGCAACTTGCCCAAGCCTCCCCCATCTCCTTCACCCAAATCCAGATAGCTGATGTTCTGAAAGAACTTCAAAATCTGGACCCCTACAAATCAGCCGGGCTAGACAATCTGGACCTTCTCTTTCTAAAATTATCTGCCAAAATTGTTGCAACCCCTATTACTAGCCTGTGCAACCTCTTTCGTATTGTCTGAGATCCCCAAAGATTGGAAAGCTGCCGTGGTCATCCCCATCTTCAAAGGGGGAGACACTCTAGACCCAAACTGCTACAGATCTATATCTATCCTACCCTGCCTTTCTAAGGTCTTCGAAAGCCACGTAAACAAACAGATCACCGACCACTTCGAATCCCACCGTACCTTCTCCGCTGTGCAATCTGGCTTCCGAGCTGGTTATGGGTGCACCTCAGCCACGCTCAAGGACCTAAACTATATCATAACTGCCATCGATAAGAGACAATACTGTGCAGCCGTCTTCATCGACCTGGCCAAGGCTTTCGAGTCTGTCAATCACCACATTCTTATCGGCAGACTCAACAGCCTTGGTTTCTCAAATGACTGCCTCGCCTGGTTCACCAACTACCTCTCAGATAGAGTTCAGTGTGTCAAATCGGAGGGCATGTTGTTCGGACCTCTGGCAGTCTCTATGAAGGGTTCCACAGTGTTCAATTCTCGCGCCGACTCTTTTCTCTGTATATCAATGATGTCGCTCTCGCTGCTGGTGATTCTTTGATCCACCTCTACACAGACGACACCATTCTGTATACCTCTGGCCCTTCTTTGGACACTGTGCTACCTAATCTCCAGACGAGCTTCAATGCCATACAACTCTCCTTCCGTGGCATCCAACTACTCTTAAATGCAAGTAAAACTAAATGCATGCTCTTCAACCGATCGCTGCCCACACCTGCCCGCCCGTCCAGCATCACTATTCTTGACGGTTCTGACCTAGAATATGTGGACCACTACAAATACCTAGGTGTCTGGTTAGACTGTAAACACTCCTTCCAGACTCACATTAAGCATTTCCAATCCAAAATTAAATCTAGAAATCGGCTTCCTATTTCGCAACAAAGCATCCTTCACTCATGCTGCCAAACATACCCTCGTAAAACGGACTATCCTACCGATCCTCGACGATGTCATTTACAAAATAGCCTCCAACACTCTACTCAACAAATTGGATGCAGTCTATCACAGTGCCATCTCTTTATCACCAAAGCCCCATATACTACCCACCACTGCGACCTGTACGCTCTCGTTGGCTGGCACTCACTTCATACTCATTGCCAAACCCACTGGCTACAGGTCATCTACAAGTCTTTGCTAGGTAATGCCCTGCCTTCTCAGTTCACTGGTCACCATAGCAGCACCCACCCGCAGCACGCGGTCCAGCAGGTATATTTCACTGGTCACCTCCAAAGCCAATTCCTCCTTTGGCCGCCTTTCCTTCCAGTTCTCTGCTGCCAATGACTGGAACGAACCGCAAAAACCACTGAAGCTGGAGACTCATATCTCCCTAGCTAACTTCAAGCACCAGCTGTCAGAGCAGCTCACAGAGCATTGCACCTGTACATAGCCCATCTGTAAATAGCCCATCCAACTACCTCATCCCCATACTGTATTTATTTATCTTGCTCCTTTGCACCCCAGTATATCTACTTGCACATTCATATTCTGCACATCTATCACTCCGGTGTTTAATTGCTATAATCGTAATTACCTCGCAACTATGGCCTATTTTATTGCCTTACCTCCCTTATCTTACCTCATTTGCACACACTGTATATATACTTTTTTTCTACTGTATTATTGACTGTATGTTTGTTTATTCCATGTCTAACTCTGTGTTGTATGTGTCGAACTGCTTTGCTTTATCTTGGCCAGGTCGCAGTTGTAAATGAGAACTTGTTCTCAACTAGCCTACCTGGTTAAATAAAGGTGAAATAAAACATGTGATTATTACACATTTAGCTCTATCAGAGTTATACAACAAGTAACTCCATGCTTTTGATAATCAGTAAACATCAATTGATAATGCAATTTCAGATACTTGAGGGTAACCTATCCATTTGGTATGTAGCTAGCTAGCTTTCTAAGCAAACATCGTGTCATTTAGCTTGCCTCAGAGATGAGGCTTTTGGACAGAGCTTGACATCGGCAAATCCTCATCCTGGTAAAGTTGTAAGTCGGACCTACTGTCCCCCTTCTGCTGCTTGAAAGGCAGAGCCCACGAAGGATGTGAAATCAACCTCAACCACTCATACTTGTCAGGTATAATACACACATTTTTATATCAAATATCCAATTAAAATGGTGGCCAATATTGAGAGATATCGTGAGGCTATTTGTAGTTATGATCTATGCGTTTCAAGAGGTGATGAAATCGCAACCAAATAGTTAACATTTATTAAACAATCCCTTGAAAACAGCATGCAGTTGTCAATGGTTTTAGCTGAGCTGGGGTGTCCTTGCCCAAAGACTTTTCCGTTATGAAGAAAGGATTAGTAGTGTGCGGAACAGCAGCCATCCACAGCAGCACAGCGTCACCTTGTGGCCAGGAGGCCTTGGTGCTTTTGGACTCATTCCTGAAGAGATGGACAGAAAGACGTCTCAGAGCGGGACTAAAGGGTCTGACGGAGAGGGCAGGGTTGAGGGAGCATCGCTTCCTCTTGGTTTTATTCTGCTAATGAATTATTCATGATTGATGTTACCATTATTGCACAACCGAATCATTTCTGCAACAACTGTCAGAAACCGTCTCAGGGAAGCTCATCTGCATGCTCGTCATCCACACCATGGTCTTAACCTGACTGCAGTTCAGCGTCTTAACCGACAACGAACACAATGGCCTTTTAATCAATATGCAATTTGAATGCACAGAGTTACAGAGATACCGTGACGAGAACCTGATGCCCACTTTTGTGCCATTCATCCGCCATCACCTCATGTTTCAGCATGATAATGCACAGCCCCATGTCGCAAGGATCTGTACACAATAACTGGAAACTGAAGATGTCCCAGTTCTTCCATGGCCTGCATACTCACCAGACATGTCACCCATTGAGCATGTGTGGGATGCCCTGGATCGATGTGTTCAACAGTGTTCCAGTTCCTGCCAATATCCAACAACTTCGCACAGCCACTGGAGTGTGGGAAAACATTCCACAGGCCACAATCAACAGCCTGATCAACTGTATTGAATTCATATTTTTGTTCAGTGTAGATGAAGTGGAGGAGATAGGTTAAATAAGGACTTTTAACTTATGGCTGCAGCCAGCTCAAGTGCAGGGCGCGAAATTCAAAATATATATTTTTTAAATATTTAACTTTCACACATTAACAAGTCCAATACAGCAAATGAAAGGTACACATCTTGTGAATCCAGCCAACATGTCCGATTTTTAAAATGTTTTACAGCGAAAACACCACATATATTTATGTTAGATCACCACCAAATACAAAAAAGGAGAGACATTTTTCACAGCACAGGTAGCATGCACAAAGCCAACCTAACTAACCAAGAACCAACCAAACTAACCAAGAAACAACTTCATCAGATGACAGTCTTATAACATGTTATACAATAAATCTATGTTTTGTTCGAATAATGTGCATATTTCAGGTATAAATCATAGTTTACATTGCAGCTACAATCAGAAATTGCACCGAAAGCAGCCATTATATTTAGACACCAACGTCAAATACCTAATTACTCATCATAAAACATTTCTGAAAAATACATAGTGTACAGCAAATGAAAGACAGGCATCTTGTGATTCCAGCCAATATTTCTGATTTATTAAGTGTTTTACAGCGAAAACACAATATAGCGTTATATTAGCTTACCACAATAGCCAGAAACACAAGCCATTCCCCAGCAGTAAAAGTTAGCGATCGTAACAAACCAGTAAAAGATATATAATTTTTGACTAACCTTGATATTCTTCATCAGATGACAGTCCTATAACATCAGGTTATACATACACATGTTTTGTTCGAAAATGTGCATATTTAGAGCTGAAATCAGTGGTTATACATTCTGCTAACGTAGCTACTATTTCCCACAACGTTCGGATATTTTTCTGACACTTTTTCTGACACACATATTCTGACCAAATAGCTATTCATAAACATAACAAAAAAATACATGTTGTATAGGAAATGATAGATCCATTAGTTCTTAATGAAATCGCAGTGTTAGAATTCTAAAAAATAACTTCATTACGACATCCAGCTTCGGTATAGCTAGAGTACCCAAAAGTTGGGCGCCGACGACTAGTTCACATGTACGACAGATATATGAAATAGCATCATAAAATGTTTCTTACTTTTGCTGATCTTTCATCAGAATGTTGGACAAGGGGTCCTTTGTCAAGAACAATCGTTGTTTGGATTTAGAACGTCCATTTTCCCTCCTGAATTAGCAAGCGCACTAGCCAAGTGGCGCGAATCTCTCCATCATCAACAAAGTCAGAGAACGGAACACGGCAAAACTCCCGAAAAAATTTCAATAATCTGATTAAACTATATTGAAAAAACATACTTTACGATGATATGGTCACATGTATCAAATAAAATCAAAGCCGGAGATAGTAGTCGCCTATAACGGCAGCTAAACAGAAGGCAAATCCAGGTACCTCCTCGCGCTCTCCAGAAAACAGGAAATGGGGGACACGTCATACAAAGAGCTTGTATTCCACTTCAGACCAAGATAAACACTAAATTTCTTCTCTCACCGCCTCTTGACATCCAGGGGAAGGTCTATGAAGTGCATGTATACTAATACGTATCATTCCCATTTATAGGCAGGAAGTAGAACAGAGCCTCGATTTCAGACTTTCCACTTCCTGGTCAGGAAGTTTGTGCCAAATGAGTTCTGTTTGACTCACAGATATAATTCAAACGGTTTTAGAAACTAGAGAGTGTTTTCTATCCAATAGTAATAATAATATGCATATTGTACGAGCAAGAATTGAGTACGAGGCCGTTTGAAATGGGCACCTTTTATCTGGCTACTCAATACTGCCCCTGCAGCCCAAACAGGTTAAGCCTTGAGACAATTAAGACAGATTGTGTATGTGTGCCAATCAAGAGGGTGAATGGGCAAGACAACATATTGAAGTGCCTTTGAACCGGGTATTGTAGTAGGTGCCAGGCGCACTGGTTTGAGTGTGTCAAGAACTGCAACGCTGCTGGGTTTTTCGCGCTCAACAGGTTCCTGTGTCTATCAAGAATGGTCCACCACCCAAAGGACATCCAGCCAACGGCAGGCCAGTGGTCGAAAACAGTTAATTGATGAGAGGACAAAGGAGGCTGACACGAATTGTGCAGAGCAACAGACAGGCTACAGTTAGTCAACTGACAGTCCATTACAACATTGGTGCCCAAAGACCCATAAAAGAAGGCACAACTCGTCGTACCTTGACATGAATGGGGTATGGCAGCCAACGACCTTACAGAGTTCCACTTCTTTCAGCAAAGAACAAGAAACTGCGGTTGCAGTGGCCTAAGGAACAAAAACGCCGGACATTGGAGAATTGGAAAAAAACATTCCCTGGTCTGATGAATCCCAGTTCCTGCTGTTGCATGCTGATGGGAGGACTAAGATATGGAGAAAAATAAATGAGCACATGCATCCATTATACCGCGTGTCAACATTGTAGGCAGGTGGTGGTGGTGTGGGGTGTTTTTTCATGGCCCACATTGAGCCCCTTATAAAAGTGGAGCAACGTTTGTATGCCACAGGATATCTGAACATCATTGCCAATCACGTGCATCCCTTCATTGCATGAATGTATCCATCTGCAAATTGATTGATTTTATCAGGATAATCCCCCATGCCACAAGGCTAGGATTGTCCAGGAATGGTTCCGCGAACATAACAGTGAATTAGGCTTCCTGCAGTGGCCTGCCCAGTCACCAGATCTCAATCCAATTAAGCATCTGTGGGATGAGATGGAATGAGCTAGTCGGAATAGAGTTCCACTACCAGCCAACTGTGGAAAGTATCTGAGTCAACATGGGGACCACTTGACACCTTGTAGAGTCCATGCCCTGACGAATTGAGGCTGTTCTTAGGGCAAAAAGGTGTGCAACTCAATATATACTGAAGTAACAAGATGGAACTCATTAGCGATGGCCAACATCCTCTTGCAGTAAAGCTCATTAAAGGTTTAAAAGACGCCCTCCAGAGTAAGTGGCCAGCACTATTTCGACCTAATTCCTGTCCTAGTGCAGAAATGCACATTTAGTTCCACCCTCTGAACACTGACGTATGGCTCCTTATAAATATTGATTAAATCAGGCATGCAAATCTCCACCTTCATCGGTTTGCACAGCCCATACCGTCTCCGGCACAGGTCACACTCCGTGATTTGTAAATAAACCAAACAGCCAGGGTAGCTAATCGCTACGGAGCACAGCACAGTTAACAATAGCCATGACAAGGCATCCACTCTCGTCCTCCCTCTTCTGCTACGGAATTGAATGATCAAGGATGAATACATAGAGGTAATACTGGAATTTAACCGGCAAAGCTAGAGGCTAACTAACTTACTCCCTGGACCAATAAATCTAGCTAGCTACAAGTAACTATTAGCAACTGTGGATAATTGGTTCCAAAGTTGTTTCAAGCATAAGAGTACCCGTAACTATGCTAGCTAGCTACCATTCAGCTGTTTTTCTGAAAACCTAATTATCAAAATAGTAAAGGTTATGTAGTTAGTAGCAAGCTACTGTACTCGAAATGTAATTAACTTGTTAGCTACCTGGCTCACCAACTAAAAATAACTGGAATGACCTAGCTGTAATGTTTACATGTATCTTCACTAGTTGGAGCCAAGAAAAGCAACTATTGTCTTTACCAACGATGGACACTAGTTAGAATGTGTACCAATAACTTTCTAAAAATATAGCTAGCTACTAATAAAATAGCCCAACTTCTTGAACATTGTTTTGATGAGCCGGTTAGAATAAGGCTGTCACTTGGTCAAATAAAGAATCATACTTTATACCAAATGCTTTGCCTAACTCTCTTAACCAAAAGGTTGCTGGTTGGAATCCCCAAGCTGACTACAGTAGGTGAAAAATCTGTTGATGTGCCCTTGAGCAAGGCGCTTAGCCCCTAATTGCTCCTGTAAGTCACTATGGCTAAATTACTAAAATGTATATAAACATCTTACAATGTACACATATCATGTAATTCTACTATAACATATATATATATATATATGAACTTGACTGCTTTATATGGATTTACTTCACTGCAGTGTTACTGGTGACATTGTGTTACTATACTATAGCTAGCCAGCCAGCCAAACTTGTTAGTGACCCATAGGCCTACTCTTGCTGCTAACGTTATAGTAGCGCTGCCATGCATAATATGTCTCCAGAAACTACTATGTATCCCAGCAGTGTTGACGTTTCACCTATCGAACATCTTTATCTACTTTTGATGTCACCAGCTAGCTATACGGCTAATGTTAGCTAGGTGACGTTAGCCATGAAGTGAGCACCTGATAAGTCGTTCGGCTAAGGTGTGCGTTGCCAGGCTGCTTACTGTAGACAAGTGAACGTCAGTTGTTCATCAGAATGATATTAGCTATTTTCTTACTCACCGCTTCACTGTCAGCTCATCCAACAGCTCCAGATCGAACGAGGTGCATTACTAACAGCAGTAAGCCGTAGCACCAGGTTGTAAATGGGAAGTAATGAGCCCAGATGTGTACATGTTTTATAGGTGGTTCCAAATTAACTAAAGCCAGCCCTCACAAGATACGTATGGCCATTTATTATCAGTAAACACACGGCATAGATGCGGAATAATACAAAGGATTTCCCTGTTCAAGTCCAAATAAATCATACTTCGACTAAAATGATGACTTATTGACTTGGGGACAAAAGGCCACTAAAATGTGCAGTTGTGTCACAGAACAATGCCACAGAGGTCTCAAGATTTGAGGGACTGTGCAATTAGCATGCTGACAGCAGGAATGTCTACCAGATCTGTTGCCGAGGAATATAATGTTAATTTCTCTACCAACGTCGTTTTAGAGAATTTGGCACTAAGTCCAATAGTCATCACAACAGCAGAGCACGTGCATGGCGTTGTGTGGGCGAGCAGTTTGCTGATGTCAACGTTGTGAACAGAATGCCCCATGGTGGCGGTGGGGTTATGGTATGGGCAGGCATAAGCTACAAACGAACACAATTGCATTTTATCTATGGCAAATTTCAGCATGATAACGCACGGCCATATGTCCCAGTACTTCCTTGGCCTGCATACTCAGCCATATCACCCATTGAGCATGTTTGTGATGCTCTGGATCGACAGCATGTTCCAGTTCCCACCAATATCCAGCAACTTCACACAACCATTGAAGGGGAGTGGGACAACATTCCACAGTCAACAGCCTGATCAACTCTATGCGAAGGAGATGTGTCGTGCCGCATGAGGCAAATGGTGGTCACACCAAATACTGAATGGTTCTGATCCACGCCCCTACTTTTTTTGCATATCTGTATTCCCAGTCATGTCAAATCCAGATAAATTCATTATGGCCTATTTAAATTGACTGAATTCCTTATATTAAATGTAACACAGTAAAATCTTAGACATTTTTGCATGTTTTTATATTTTTGTTCAGTCTATTTAGCCATTAGCATGAATGAATGTCATTGTCATGCCCTAAAATAACTGTCCACCAGCACTCGTGTATAACCGCAATTGGCCCGACACACAGTTGATATGGGTACTCAGTTGATGAAACCAATGCTGCATACTCCGGTTGTAAAACAGTCTCAAGCGCTCAAAATTGGCTAGGATTCTCCTCTATTAAATAGTGGCCATTCTGACAGTTAAAAATTAAGTTGAAATGTACTCTTTGACAAGTAACTCCTATTCTGTCAAGATCACCCCTGAACACGGAATATTTTAACCTTACAAATAGATAAACATCTTAGTTAGCTACCTCGCCCACCTTAGCCATATGATTCCTAGTTCATTGAATGAGGGAATTATTTTAGAAAGAAAGTATTTGGTTGTTATTGTAATGGTGCAGGGTGGCCAACAATCGTCCTGGAGAGTCCAGGAGAGCTACTGGGTGTGCAGGCTTTTCCTCCAGTCCTTCTCGAACAAACCCCATTGTAATTAATTTATAAATAAAAATAAAAGTCAACTCTGGTGTGTTTGAGCAGGATTGGACAAAAAGCCTGCACACCCAGTAGCTCTCCAGATGGAGGGTTGACAGACCACATGTGTTTTATACAGTAGCCTATCAGTGCAGTATTTTACTTTGTGGGGGAGGTTAAGTGCCTTGCTCAAGGACACAACAGAAGGAGATATAATACATGGGATTAGAGACCAGCAGTCTTCCATTGTCAACACCAATGATAAAAATTAAGGTTATTTTGTGATGCGGTTCCTTGCATCACACAATACAATTTTCAGTCACTTTCTTGGTCCGTAGTGTTAGACCATTGAGCTTTCGGACAATAAAATCAATGCTACTAAAAGTTAATGTCAAGCCCTGACTGATTGTCATATGCAGCAGCATTCTGTATGGGTGACATCTCACTCCGTGGTAGGAGCTTGTGTGTGTCACTCCGTCCTTGTGTCTGGGTGCAAAGCCTCAGTCATCTGAATACAATACTAATACCACAGGGCTCCATGGACCATTCAGCCACCGCTATACTCCACACAGCAGGGTCCTGTGTGTGTGTGTGTGTGTGTGTATCAGAGAGCACTGCTCTGACTCTTCACCGCCAGTATCCTCAGTGATGAGTTGGATAAACTAGCCTTATAGTGGTGCCAAAGCTTTGGTCAAATTCATTTTGTAGTGGCAGACTCTCAAACAGACAAGTGGTGCTGCTATTCAGTTCTTTATTTAACTCTTATTAATTATCCATAGCCTAGTCACTTTACCATGCCTTCACGTCCATATCTACCTCAAATACATCATACCCTTGCACATCGATCTGGTACTCCCTGTACAGTGCATTCAGAAAGTAAATTAGACCCCTTCCCTTTTTCCACCTTTTGCTACATTACAGCCTTATTCTAAAATTGATCAAATATTTTTTTCCCCTCAAACTACACACAACACCCCATAAATGTTGGCACATTTATAAAAAATAACAAAAATACCTTAAGTATTCAAACCCTTTGCAATGAGACTCGAAATTGAACTTAGGTGCATCCTGTTTCCATTGACCATCCTTGAGATGTTTTACCTGCGGTAAATTCAATTGACTGAACATGATATGGAAAGGAACCTACCTGTCTATATAAGGTCCCACAGTTGACAGTGCTTGTCGGAGCAAAAACCAAGCCATGAGGTCGAAGGAATTGTCCGTAGAGCCCCGAGACAGGATTGTGTCGAGGCACAGATCGGGAAAAGGGTACCAAAAAATGTCTGCAGATTTGAAGGTCCCCAAGAACACAGTGGCCTCCATAATTATTTAATGGAAAAAGTTTGGAACCACCTAGACTCTTCCTAGAGCTGGCCGCCCGACCAAACTGAGCAATTGGTGGAAAAGGGCCTTGGTCAGGGAGGTGATCCAGAACCCGATGGTCACTGACAGAGCTCTAGAGTTCCTCTGTGGAGATGGGAGAACCTTCCGGAAGGACAACCATCTCTCCACCAATCAGGCATTTATGGTAGTGGCCAGACAGAAGCCACTCCTCAGTAAAAAGGCACATGACAGGCCGCTTGGAGTTTGCCAAAAAGCACCTAAATACTGAAAAAGGCACCTAAAGAGGCACCTAAAGATGAAACCAAGAGAACTATTTTGCCTAAAATGCTGAGCGTCATGTCTGGAGGAAACCAGGCACCGCTCATCACCTGGCCAATACCATCCCTACGGTGAAGCATGGTGGAAGCATCATGCTGTGGGGATGTTTTTCAGCGGCAGGGACTGGGAGACTAGTCAGGATCGAGGGAAAGATGAACGGAGCAAAGTACAGATATCCTTGATAAAAAAAACTGCTACAGAACACTCAGGACCTCAGACCGGGACAAAGGTTCACTTTCCAACAGGACAACGTCCCTAAGCACACAGCCAAGACAACAGAGGAACAGCTTCGGGACAAGTCTCTGAATGTCCAACCTGACAGGGCTTGTTAGGATCTGCAGAGAAGAATGGGAGAAGCTCACCAAATACAGGTGTGCCAAACTTGTAGCGTCATACCCGAGAAGACCCGAGGCTGTAATCACTGCCAAAGGTACTTCAACAAAGTACTGAGTAAAGGGTCTGAACACGTACACTACCGTTCAAAAGTTTGGGGTCATTTAGATCTGTCCTTGTTTTTGAAAGAAAAGCAAAATGTTTTGTCCATTAAAATAACATCAAATTGATCAGAAATACAGTGTAGACATTTTTGCTCCAGATACTCAACTAGTCTAAAGAAGGCCAGTTTTATTGCTTCTTTAATCAGAACAGCTTTCAGCTGTGCTAACATAATTGCAAAAGGGTTTTCTAGTGATCAATTTGCCTTTTAAAATGATAAACTTGGATTAGCTAACACAACGTGCCATTGGAACACAGGAGTGATGGTTGTTGATAATGGGCCTCTGTACGCCAATGTAGATATTCCATTAGAAATCAGCCATATCCAGCTATAAGTCATTTACAACATTAACAATGTCTACACTGTTATTTTAATGGACAAAAAAAAAGTGCTTTTCTTTCAAAAACAAGGACATTTCTAAGTGACCCCAAACTTTTGAACGGTAGTGTATGTAAATATGATATTTAATTATTATTATTTTTAATATAAATTAGCAAAAATGTCTACAAACCACTTTGTGTGTAGATTGTTGAGGAAAAAACTATTGAATCAATTTTAGAATAAGGATGTAACGTAACAAAATGTAGAAAAAGTGAAGGGGTCTGAACACTTACCGAATGCACTGTATATAATTTCAGCAAAAAAAGAAACGTCTTTTCACTGTCAAGTGCGTTTATTTTCAGCAAACTTAACATGTGTAAATATTTGTATGAACATAAGATTCAACAACTGAGACAAACTGAACAAGTTCCACAGACACGTGACTAACAGAAATTGAATAATGTGCCCCTAAACAAAGTGGGGGTCAAAATCAAAAGTAACAGTCAGTATCTGGTGCGGCCACCAACTGCATTAAGTACTGCAGTGCATCTCCTCCTCATGGACTGCACCAGATTTGCCAGTTCTTGCTGTGAGATGTTACCCTACTCTTCCACCAAGGCACCCGCAAGTTCCTGGACATTTCTGCAGGGGGGAATGGCCCTAGCCCTCACCCTCCAATCCAACAGGTCCCAGTGTAACGCTAATTTCTTCGACGATAAACGCAAATCGACCATCACCCCTGGTGAGACAAAACCGCAACTCATCAGTGAAGAGCACTTTTTGCCAGTCCTGTCTGGTCCAGCAACGGTGGGTTTGTGCCCATAGGCGACGTTGTTGCCGGTGATGTCTGGTGAGGACCTGCCTTACAACAGGCCTACAAGCCCTCAGTCCAGCCTCTCACAGCCTATTGCGGACAGTTTGAGCACTGATGGAGGGATTGTGCGTTCCTGGTGTAACTCAGGCAGTTGTATTTACCATCCTGTACCTGTCCCGGAGATATGATGTTCGGATGTACCGATCCTGTGCAGGTATTGTTACACGTGGTCTGCCACTGCGAGGACGATCAGCTGTCCGTCCTGTCTCCCTGTAGCACTGTCTTAGGTCGTCTCACAATACGGACATTGCAATATATTGCCCTGGCCACATCTGCAGTCCTCATGCCTCCTTGCAGCATGCCCAAGGCACGTTCACGCAGATGAGCAGGGACCCTGAGCATCTTTCTTTTGGTGTTTTTCAGTCAGTAGAAAGGCCTCTTCAGTGTCCTAAGTGTTCATAACTGTGACCTTAATTGCCTACCGTCTGTAAGCTGGTAGTGTATTAACGACCGTTCCACAGGTGCATGTTCATTAATTGTTCATGGTTCTTTGAACAAGCATGGGAAACAGTGTTTAACCCTTTACAATGAAGATCTGTGAAGTTATTTGGATATTTACGAATTATCTTTGAAAGACAGGGTCCTGAAAAAGGGAAGTTTCTTTTTTTGCTGAGTTTAGCTCCATTCTAATGTATTTTATGTTACTTTTTAACTCTGCATCACTGGGAAGGGCTATTAAGCGAGCATTTCACGGTTAAGTGTACACCTGTTGTATTCGGCGCATGTGACAAATAAAACTTGATAAGAAGAGCAGAGTACTTATTTTCACTGGAAAAGTATTAGTGGTGTTTTTGAGAATTACATTTAGTGGCAAAGGCTGCACTGGCGATAAAAAAGGTATTTTCCATTAAATGTATTACTTCTGTGTGTTTACGTAATCATTGTCTTAGCTGTGACAGGTTAATTATTAATCAACTGATCTAATTAAATCTTTACTGAGACTGAATTATGGTTAGCAGATAATTAGTCAAATTAGAGTTCCATGTAAAGTCAGAGTACGTCAGACACTACTCAAGTAGTATACAGTATTCATGGTGTTGCTGTAATAACACAAGCTACATCAGGGATCATCAACTAAATTCAGCTGCGGGACAATTTTTTCTTGAGCGGGTGATTGGAGGGCCAGAACATAATTCAAAATAATCTGTTGAAGTCAAATTGACCACAAGATGCCCAAACAGACATAATATTTATTTATTTTTTAAACTTGCTTCTATTTGTATATGATCCACATCTCTCCATTATGCTTGGGAATATTTGGGAACAGATTTCCAAAATGTAAATCATTCAAAACTGATCTCCTAGTGTTTTTACAGTCTTTTATGTCCAACAATAAAAAAACAAAAAATAGATTTTGTTTTGCTCAGGAAACATGGGAGCAAATAAAAACCACCCGTGGGCCACCAGTTGGGGAACCCTGCACCACATGTTGCGTTGCTTGCTACATTATGTCGACGTATACAGTGTTGTACTGTATATAATGAGTATTGCTTGAATATACAGTATTCATTGTTTTTCTCACTACAGTATTAGGAATGTGGAAACTGGATATTTGCTATGGAACTATACAATATTCATTGTGTTTGAATACATTGTTCAATACTGTATTCATAGTATATTATTTTCATCGTATAGTTTGCCTCAGTGTGTCTGTGTTACAAGAGGCTCCAGAGGAGCGAGTGCAGTGGCTGTACCATTGTGTATTATTCTTAAATTATACCTGTTCTCCATGAGCGGGAGGCAGAGGCCAGCAGAGCAACATAAGAGGGAAACTGACCACTGCAGGGCACAGCCATTTTGGGTTCACTTCAATACTACTGTGGAAGAATTAAACTTCCACAGCTCCTAAAATTAATCCATTACTGGCATTCTTGTCTGTTTTATTCTCATACTCATTTACACTATGGAAATAGTTACTTCAAATAGATTATTTGTTTAAATTGGAAAATATTACAATACAGACTATGATTGCCATGATTGGTACAGTATAGGAGGGTGTGTGCACGTTGCGTATTCATGCGTTGCGTATGCATGCGTGTCAGTACCTGTGGGTTCACTATCTCTGTGCTGCTGTTTGGCAGGGGGTTCTTCCGTCTCCCAGGGTGTGAGTTGGTTGATGGGCGTCTGTCCCCACTTCACCCCTGGCGCTAACAGCAGACCTGGAGCCTGGCTCTCCCTCTCCCCTGGAGACCCACCTGACACCTGGGAGAGGAGAGAAAAACATTACGAAACAGTAGGACCAAACCATCTCTGACACCTGGATAACAGCGAGAGAGAGATTAAGAAGTCCGTTTATCAGCCTTTAACTGACAGTTGATAAACAACACAGCTTAGAGAACGATACAAACAAACATCAGGCCAGATAGACAAGAGATACAGAGATGATTGGGCTGTTCTTGGGCTGTTACACCGAAACATTTATGGAACAGCTAAACATTGTTTTTGTCAGCAAGCTTTGCAAACAGACGATCACATCTTTTACTATTTTAATATCTGAAGACAAGTCCTTGGCACATGTCAAATAGTCTAAGCGTCTCGTGGCGTGGTCTAGACTAACTCCTTCTCTGTTCTAAATCACAGCCTTGAGCGATGTCTTGTCCTGTATGATTCACTAACCCATCTATACGCACACACTAGAGAACATGGTACGGGCAGCCATGTCCCCAAGTTAGCTAGCTAGCTATGTAGCCCGAGCGCACTTGCCTCTTGTATCAAACTGTCGTAATCCGGCGACTGGATTAACCTCTGGCTGGACTGCATCTTGTTAGCTACCCACTCATGCTGCATATAATCCATTTACTGTTCGGCAAAACAATATTCATATAGATACAATCTATAGCACTTTACAAAACAAAAGATACTAGTAGCTAGCTAGCTAAGTAGCTAGCAAGATAAGCTTACATTCAATCACAGAAAGCTAACTTTGCAAACTCGTTTACAGCTGAAACTAACGTTAGTTCACTACTCTAAAACTTGATTTGTTATAATATGTCAAGCAAGCAGGGTGTCTCTAAAAACGTTCACTAGGTTAAATAGCTGTTCTATTTCGACAAACTGTTGCATGTCTGTCTTGAGTGACGTCTGTGGCTGCGCCAGTCTTGACGTTTTAAAGAGACATCGCACCTTTTTATGAAAGAAGCGATAAGGCTGCTTCTATGCAAATGTTGTTGATCCGTAGGCTAATACAATCCCAAATGTATGGGCAACATATTGTTTGTCATCTGTAGCACTAAAGACTCCACTGAAATCACACACTCTTATAGAATATGCATTCACCTGTATTGTGATTAGGCCTATGCCCTCTTGATTTACCCAGTTTATCAAGATATTTAACATTAAAATACAATTATTACCATTATGTTGTAGTAGTTAGATTGGTAAAACAGTGAAATGTATTGTTTTTTATTATTCATTAATGCCTACATGGTTGTCTCTGGGAAATGTTGTCATCAAAATGTTCAAATGTAATTACATTGAATCAGTATCGGCTCTAAAAAAAATCCAGATCAGTCGTTCTGTAGCACATGTGCAAACAGACACAGATTTGTGCACACACACACACATACGTGCACACACTCACACACGTCTACTCTTATGTGACAGGGCCTAAGAGCAAGGTGAATCATTGTAAATGGGGTAAAGGAGTTAAGGAGAGTGTACTAACTGGTGACTGATGCTGATTATAGCCTCATAAAGGCAGGGATCAAAACCCACATCCTAGTCACTTTCTAAAGGGCCCTTACTCTTAATGTACCACCCCACAGACCTATTCACTCAAATACTCAATTATACCTTGCAATGTGCAATCAAAGGCAATTAAAAGTTGGTATGGTTTTGAACATGGACGCTTATTAAAATTGTGTAGCCACATAATCAGAGTCTAGCTGTTATTAATCATGAAGCATAATTTTCTTTACAAATGGTAGAGTAGAATAAAAACATTCCCCTTTGCGGAATCCAAACGTAGAGCCACCATCATCCAAACGTAGAGCCACCATCATCCAAACATAGAGCCACCTCAATCTGCTGTGAACATACATCATATATCCAATAGGATCTTCTTTTTTCTTTCTACCACAGTGAGAGACGTTATCAGAACAGCAAAAGCCTGATGGAAACCCTGGGTCAACCACCATCAGACCCTACAGCAACACACACACACACACCAGCATCAGCATCAGCATCAGCCCCCACAGAAAAGGTCAGAGAGTCTCCGGCTCACCTCAGCCCAGCCTGCCTTCTGAGTTAATAGAAAAGACCTGGTCACCAGCCTTCCTTGACACACACATACACACCACATGATGCACACACATACTAGGCTAGGGTGGTATACTGTACACTGGGATATTTGGAAATAGCCATGGGATGTTTTTTCAATACCATCAATACCGTTGAAACTATTTATTTGAAGTTGTTTAGTACATTTGAATATTTGTAGCTCCTTTTTAAGAAAATACCCGCAGTTAACTTGTGCAATCCGTTAGGAGATAAAGATGATCACGTTCTTCATTTCACCTTTCACATTTTTAATATGAAGCTAAATGGTAGTCCCCAGTCACATGGTGTTTGTTTACAAGCACACAATGAGGAGAGACCGGAGTTGTGTGAGTCACTCACTGTCGTGCAGCATGCGCCAGGTAATCTAATTACAGTATGGAATTCACAACTAAATGTTTGCCAGCTAGATATCTATTAAGTTAACTGTCTAAAGTATGCTAAATTCTCTGCAGTTATGCATTTGGTTTGCTAATTTAGTAGCTAGTTAGCCATCTAGCTAAGTGGTTAGCTTCTTCCAAAATCAAGCTTTGCTTGGTAACAGCACAGAATCCCCTCCTGGATCAAGAGTCTCGCTGTCGAATATTTGTTTGCTCATGCAGCAAACTATGAGTGGCATTTATTTGGTTTCTTGTATAACTTTATGAGCTGGGATGTCTGTCCAGCAAATACTTTAGGTTAGAGACTGCATAAAATGTTCAAAACGTGCTCGTTAGCATTTAGTTAGCATTCTCTATGGGATTTTACATATAGTTGTCATTGATAACCTTTGGATTACAAAGGCTCAGTGGGGTTTGAAAATAGCGCCCCTTGTGTTCAGTGCCAGTATTACTGAATATCCTGGTATGGCACAAGGTCTGTATGAAGGTATGATAATCTGGATACCGCCCAAGTCTAACACACACACGTTGTCAGCTGTCCACAGTGAAATCTACAATAGGCTAGCTTCCCTCTCTGAACTCTACCTCCATCCTATTATCATTCCTGACCCCAAACCCATTTCATCAACTCTCCCATCATGCAATCTGCTACTGCGTTCAGGGGTAGACTTATTGATTTGGAGGCCCCAGGCAGAGGCCAGGCAGAGGCCAGTCTGTGGAAAGACATGAAGACTGCTGTCCACCGCTGCTCCCCATCGAACTTAACAGAGCTTGAGAAAATCTGCCAGGAAGAATGGGAGAAAATCCCCAAATCCAGATGTGCAAAGCTGATACAGACATACCCAAGACAACTCAAAGCTACCAAAGGTGCTTCTACAAAGTATTGAGTCACGGGTGTGAATACTTACGATTTATGTGTCAATGTGATGATGATGCTGATGACAAAAGCGCACAATGACGGTAATCGATCGTTCTCTCTGTCGCTCGCTCTATGAGAAATTGTCAATAGTTTACCTCTGAGTCTGTCCTGCTCCTAAGCCATTACACTCTACTTATTCATATCATTCTAAACTATCTCACTTTCCTCTGTCTGAACTGGACAGGCTCAGAGTTCATCATTCTGACCATACCCGTTAATCCATGGTCCCTCATTCTTCTTTTGACTCGTTCTTCTTCTTGTGTTAGACTAGCAGACATCTGATAACAATCTGACATCTCAATGCCTTCTATCTGACTCATACCGGGCCTGTCAGATTTCTTTGACTATGCACAGATCAAGTGTTTGAGTCTTTATTGAAGTTGTCTGCTGTTAACGTGCATGTACTACTGACACATCAATACTATCAGCAGTGCTTTGGCAGCATCTAGAATCTCCACACACACACACACACACACACACACACACACACACACACACACACACACACACACACACACACACACACACACACACACACACACACACACACACACAAACCTCTTGTGAAGAGCAGTGGGTGATAAACCCTTCTTTAAGCAGGGAGGAAATTTGGGTGAGATGGAATCGATCAGATATGTAAAGCTGCACATGAATTAATATTGAACCAGATGTTTCGATTGTGTGTGTTGTGTGGTGGTGGCGGCAGGCAGGTTTGGAGTCTAGTGGAATAAGGAGAGCAGGAGTGTCAACGGGGCCTGTGGCGGACTTACCATTATGCAGAAGAGTCAATTGCCTCAGGCCTCACATCATCCCGTGAATTGTTTCATGCGATATGATTGCAAACGTGACTTTCATTGAAATTAAGCTGCAGCAATGAGCGGGGCACAGAAAATAAAAGAAAAAAAGATTTAATTTCAAGAGAGAAAAAGTTAACGCAAAGACAGGTCCTGCTGATAATACTGCCATCGTCGCAGAGGACATGTACAGTGCCATCAGAAAGTATTCATACCCCTGGACTTATTCCAAATGTTGTTGTGTCAGCCTGAATTCAAAATTGATTAAATAGATTTTTTTTCTCAACCATCTACACACAATACCCCATAATGACAAAGTGAAAATATGTTTTTACACATTTTTGCTAATGTATTGAAAATGAAATACAGAAATATAAATTTTACATAATTATTCACAGCCCTGAGTCAATACTTTGTAAAAGCACCTTTGGCTGCGATTACAGCTTTGAGTTGTCTTGGGTATGTCTGTATCAGCTTTGCCCATCTGGATTTGGGGATTTTTTTTCACCCATTCTTCCTGGCAGATTTTTTTCAAGCACTGAAGTTCGATGGGGAGCAGTGGTGGACAGCAATCTTCAAGTCTTTCCACAGTCTGGCCTCTGCCCAGGGCCTCCAAATCAATAAGTCTGCCCCTGAACACGGTAGCAGATTGCATGATGGGAGAGTTGATTAAATGGGTTTGGGGTCAGGAAGGATAATGGGATGGAGGTAGAGTTCAGAGAGGGATGGAGGGAAGAAGTCAGGAAGCTAACCTATTGTAGATTTCACTTTAGACAGCTGACAACGTGTGTGTGTGTTAAGCTTGGGTGGTATCCAGATTGTCATACCTTCATACAGACCTTGTGCCATACTGGGATATTCAGTAATACTGGCACTGAACACAAGGGGCGCTATTTCCAAACCCCACTGAGCCTTTGTAATCCAAAGAAAGGTTAGCAATGACAACTACATGAAAATCCCATAGAGAATGCCAACTAAATGCTAACGAGCGTATTGCAAACATTTTATGCAGTCTCGGACCTAAAGTATTTGCTGGACAGACATCCCAGCTTATAAAGTTATACAAGTAACAAAATAAATGCTACTCGTAGTTTTCTGCCCACTCAAAACAAATATTATACAGCAAACAAACTGATAAGGATGTGAAATATGTTTAGCGACACGCACGCGCGCACACACACACACACACACTCTTGTACAACTCACCTTGTGGGGACATATAATTCGGTCCCATTCAAAATCCTATTTTCCCTAACCCGAAACCCGAAACCTGAAACCCGAAACTTAACCCTAACTCCTAACCCTAAAACGAACCCTAGTTCCTAACCCTAAACCTAATACTAATTCTAACATTAACCCTAAACCCCGTAGAAATAGCATTTGACCTTGTGGGGACCAACAAAATGTCCCCAGTTGGTCAACTTTTTGTTGGTTTACAAAAAGTTGGCTCCCACAAGTATAGTTAAACACACACACACACAGTTTATTAAGATGGCAGAATGCGGTGGGCAAACAGACCGGTAGGAAGAGAAGCGTTTTCCCATTTTCTCCCTTTTTAAGTTTGTCTCCGGTTTGCCGATTCACTCTTCCATAGCAACCCATTATCACCGGGCAGCAGATGGTTGTAGTTAGTGAGTGAGTGAGTGAGTGAGTGAGTGAGTGAGTGAGTGAGTGAGTGAGTGAGTGAGTGAGTGAGTGAGTGAGTGAGTGAGTGAGTGAGTGAGTGAGTGAGTGAGTGAGTGAGTGAGTGAGTGAGAGTCCCTGGTGCAGCAACTTTACAGCACACACTGATCAAATCAACAAACTGCTGGGAGAGAGAGAGAGAGAGAGAGAGAGAGAGAGAGAGAGAGAGAGAGAGAGAGAGAGAGAGAGAGAGAGAGAGAGAGAGAGAGAGAAAACAGGAGAGATAGAGAGTGGTAGAGAGAGGTAGGGAGAGTGATGAGCTTCAAATCAACAAACTGCTGGGAGAGAGAGAGAGAGAGAGAGAGAGAGAGAGAGAGAGAGAGAGGGGGAGAGAGAGAGAGAGAGAAGGAGAGAGAGAACACAGGAGAGATAGAGAGTGGTAGAGAGAGGTAGGGAGAGTGATGAGCTTCAAATCAACACACTGCTGGGAGAGAGAGAGAGAGAGAGAGGGGGAGAGAGAGAGAGAGAGAGAGAAGGAGAGAGAACACAGGAGAGATAGAGAGTGGTAGAGAGAGGTAGGGAGAGTGATGAGCTTCAAATCAACAAACTGCTGGGAGAGAGAGAGTCCCTGGTGCAGCAACTTTACAGCACACACTGATCAAATCAACAAACTGCTGAGAGAGAGAGAGAGAGAGAAGGAGAGAAGGAGAGAGAGAGAAGGAGAGAGAGAGAGAAGGAGAGAGAGAATGAGAGAGAGAAGGAGAGAAGGAGAGATAGAAAACAGGAGAGATAGAAAACAGGAGAGATAGAGAGTGGTAGAGAGAGGTAGGGAGAGTGATGAGCTTCACTCGGCAGACGGAGGGTTGAGAAAAGAGGGAAGGAGGAGGAAAGGCACATTCACACACATGCAGGCATTTTGCAATATAAAGACAAAAAATTTATTTGAATCAAGGTTAGTTGTCTTTTAAAGTCAGCATTTTTTTGTTCTCAATTCACTAAGCTACAGAGTTTCTGTGCTTGTGAATAAATGGTCCGCCGTTGCCCTCAGCCAACTATACAGCAGAATGTAAAACAGAAGAGCTGCCATAGGGTTACACTGAACGTGATGGAAGAAAAAACACACACAATGAAGATATTGACAGTTTGGTTAGGAGGATTAGAATTTAAGTCAAATGATTAGACTTTCCTAAATACCTGTATGTGTAGGCTACATGTTCAAGGCTTAGAATATAATAATGTGCTTTTTAGGCAACGCACACAGACACGCACGCAGAGCTGTGAAGAAATTGTCCTCAGTGTGTTCTCAGGATGGCGTGTGTGCGCACTACAGTGCCTTGCCAAACTAAAATAACTGTCGCTATGGTTACCCATCTCCCTCTGAGGCGGGCTGTGGCACCTCATTTGACTCTAGTTAGCCGTCTGGCTCACACACACGCACACACACGCACACACCTGAATCTATTGTCTAGTTCTTTAATGAAACCTATTCGTCAGTTGTCCATCCTTTCATTAATGTTTGAGTGGCAATCCCACAGACATAACTGAACATTCTGTCCAATTCTGAAAATCACAAAGCACGCTCACATACTCTCCTCTCCACACACTGACTCTCTGACTCTCCTCTCCACACACTGACTCTCCTCTCCACACACTGACTCTCCTCTCCACACACTGACTCTCCTCTCCACACACTGACTCTCCTCTCCACACACTGACTCTCCTCTCCACACACTGACTCTCCTCCACACACTGACTCTCCTCCACACAGAGAAGATACAATAATCAGCCTGACACAATGTCCTATTCTCCCTGACATGGCACAGCCGATACCGACAGCTGTCACTGTGAGTGTGTGTTACTGTCTACCGAAGACCATGTACGTACCATGTCATTGGTTGCCTTCCCCCAGAGGAAAGACCTGGAAAGGGCCAATACCGACAGCTGTGTCGCTGTGTGCATGTTACTGTCAACCAATAAGAGACAGCGTTAACGTGTGTGCATCAAACACCCATGCATGTCATTGGCTGTCTTCTCCCAGAGGTGCATGGGAAGGTGTGGTTGGTCAACAGAAGGCTGTAGGCTGTGATTGGCTGGAGTCAGCCCTTGTCTGGCTGTGGGCTGTGATTGTCTGGAATCAGCCCTGGTCTGGCCGTGGACTATGATTGGCTGCAGTCAGCCCAGGTCTGGCCGTGTGTTGTGATTGGCTGGAGTCAGCTCTGGTCTGGCTGTGTGTTGTGATTGGCTGGAGTCAGCCCTGGTCTGGTCTCCTCATCCATCCAAACAAACAAGGCAGGGTTAGCTCATGACGGTGTGTTTGCCTGGGTTGGGCCCAGTCCCCTGTCTATCTCAGAGATATGGCTCCAATTCAATCTGCTAATATGACAGAATGAAGAACGAGAGATACACACCTGGAGCAGGAACACACACACACACACACATGCACACAAGCACCCAGACACATCACACAAAGGCTTGGGAGTGTCTTACACAAAGGCTTAACTAGAAGGTGGGCTATCATACACCTTAGGGTCCAGAGTACAAAGCTATAGTACAGTGAAGTAGACTCTGGTCTCCCTTAAGAAATTACTTCATTACTACACAGAGAGAGACAGCAGGAGGTGGAGGAGAGAGAGTGAGAGAAGAAGGAGGTGAGAGTGAGAAGGAGGAGGAGAGAGTAGGAAGAGGAGGAGAGGGAGAGTGAAAGAGAGAGGAGGAGGAAGAGGAGGAAGAGGAGGAGAGAGAGAGAGAGAGGGGGAGGAAGAGTAGGAAGAGGAGGAGAGAGAGAGAGGAGGAGGAAGAGTAGGAAGATGAGGAGAGAGAGTGAGAGAGAAGGAGGAGGAAGAGGAGGAGGAGAGAGTGGTCATGTCTACTACAGTCTGGTCCCTGGTGCAGCAACTTTACAGCACACACTGATCAAATCAACAAACTGCTGGGAGATCTAATAACAGGCCTGCGGGAAATGAGAAAGAAAGGAAGAAAGAACGAGAGAGGGAGTGAGGGGAAGACTGAAGCGGAGACAGAAAAAGAGGGAGAAAGAGAGAATGTGCCACATCCGTAAAAATGGCATTGTGCCATTATTACATCTGCCTTTTAAGACTGTGTTTGTGTGTGGTTTTTGGTTTTACTATGCTTGTGGGGACCAGAAGTCCTAATAAGAATAGCAAAACAAGGAAAAATACTATTTTAGGCTTAGGGGTTAGGTTTAGGGTTAGAATTAAGGTTAGGCTTAGGGGTTAGGTTTAGGCTTAGGTTAAGGTTAGGTTTAGTTTTAGAGAAAATAAGATTTAGAATGGAAATACATTTTTGTGTATGTGTGTATGTGTATGTCTGGCTACTGACACTTCATAGACAGAAAGGAAATAACTGTCCGCTGGCCACAGGCGTGTGTAGTATCGAGCCATGCCGTTGATGTGGTTCCTTTATTCATTTCTTTATTCTGACAGGTTTATCAATTAATGAACGGCCAAATGGACAGATAACTGGGGTTCTTTGTGGCGGCGCTACGATTTGTATTGTTATTATTGTGCCATTATTGTTCCTGTGTGTGTGTGTGTGTGTGTGTGTGTGTGTGTGTGTGTGTGTGTGTGTGTGTGTGTGTGTGTGTGTGTGACACCCACATAATCAGGCTAAATCTCTGTGAAGATGTGTGTACACAAATTTAATCATAATCAACATTTCAATAACAGTAGCAGCCATTGCTATGCCTGGTTGTGATATTGTTCACCGCAAAATAATATTTCATTGTAAATCCACACCATAAACAAAGTCTGGGAAATGCAATTCAACAACAGCAGAGTGGCTTTCTCGCACACATGTACACACACAAATTGCTTTTTTCCCCCCATATGGCCAGAAAAAGACAAAGAGAATATGACTGGAATGTGGAGAGTGATGGAGGTAAGTCTGTCGGGGGAGAGAGAGGGAACGAGAGAAAGAGAGAGGGAAAGAGAGATTGAGCGACAGAGGGAGAAAGACCCATCCATCATGCAGGCTTGTATCATTTCCTTTGACACGTCATTTTCAACTGCTCGAAGAGAAGAGGAAAGAACAGGCTTTTCCTGACTGCCCGACCAAAAGCCTGGACCATCCATCCATCCAGAACTCTGACCCACAACAGAAGAAGAAAAACCTGCCTGGTCTCTTTTAACAGTTCCTTAACGCTTATTTTTTTGTTGATGTTCTTCACCTACACAGCTATCTCCTGTCTATGTGAACAACAACGCTGTGACACTAATGTGTGGTGGATTGGTTATGGATTCTTCACACCCTGATGGTGAATTAATGGGTGAAGCCTAAGCTTGGTGATGCTGTGTCCAATGTCTTATTAGTAGAGCAGAACAACTAACTTAGCAGTAAACAAAGGGAGGATTCCACCATCTTGGAAGCAATTTTAAAATGCAGGGGTGTTAGACATGGTGAACAGCGGTGTACTACAGTTTGGACAGGCGGGGTATTCCATATGATAGCTACATGGTGGATAGTGGACAGAATCAGAGTTATTATCAACTACTGTACGACCTACAACATTGCATTCTGATGAAAGTCTGAGTGAGAATAAAGAGGAGGTCTGAGTGAAGATAAAGAGGAAGTCTGAGTGCGGATAAAGAGGAAGTCTGAGTGAGGATAAAGAGGAAGTCTGAGTGCGGATAAAGAGGAAGTCTGAGTGCGGATAAAGAGGAAGTCTGAGTGAGGATAAAGAGGAAGTCTGAGTGAGGATAAAGAGGAAGTCTGAGTGAGGATAAAGAGGAAGTCTGAGTGCGGATAAAGAGGAAGTCTGAGTGCGGATAAAGAGGAAGTCTGAGTGAGGATAAAGAGGAAGTCTGAGTGAGGATAAAGAGGAAGTCTGAGTGAGGATAAAGAGGAAGTCTGAGTGAGGATAAAGAGGAAGTCTGAGTGAGGATAAAGAGGAAGTCTGAGTGAGGATAAAGAGGAAGTCTGAGTGCGGATAAAGAGGAAGTCTGAGTGAGGATAAAGAGGAAGTCTGAGTGAGGATAAAGAGGAAGTCTGAGTGCGGATAAAGAGGAAGTCTGAGTGAGGATAAAGAGGAAGTCTGAGTGAGGATAAAGAGGAAGTCTGAGTGCGGATAAAGAGGAAGTCTGAGTGAGGATAAAGAGGAAGTCTGAGTGAGGATAAAGAGGAAGTCTGAGTGAGGATAAAGAGGAAGTCTGCGTGAGGATAAAGAGGAAGTCTGAGTGAGGATAAAGAGGAAGTCTGCGTGAGGATAAAGAGGAAGTCTGAGTGAGGATAAAGAGGAAGTCTGCGTGAGGATAAAGAGGAAGTCTGAGTGAGGATAAAGAGGAAAGTGATTCTAAAGTTAATGTATGAGAGTTGGGTAGCGCTGTTGAGCGTCAGCCAAGAAGCAGATGAAGAGTAACCAACTATTTGAAGTGAAATGGTGATAATGTCTTCAGATATGTCTCTTTAAAAAACATAAATGTCTAACGGACAACAATGGAAATTCACTAGTAGTCAGTAGTCTACATTATATATGATGTGGTTTGCACCCATTGTCATATAACCGGCAGGTAGCCTAGTGGTTAGAGCGTTTGGCCAGTAACCGAAAGGTTGCTGGATCAAATCCCAGATAAAAATCTGTTGTTCTACACCTGAACAAGGCAGCTAACCCATTGTTCCCTGGTAGGCCGTCATTGTAAATAAGAATTTGTTCTTAACTGGCTTGCCAAGTTAAATGTAAATAATGAACTGTGTATTTATGCCATAATCTCATGAAGCTCCAGTTAAATACCTCTCTCATGGTACAACCAACACCCACGTATAAACAGCTATTTCCAGAGAATAAACTCCTGTTTGTGTGTGTATTTTAACTATGCAACAGTAGCCTACATTATATCTGATTTGGTTTGCACCCATTGTCACATAACCAGTGGGATTTACATTTGGACTGAATTGATAATAGCCACAATCTGAAGTGTTGGGTCTCTACCGTATCTAAATGTATGGTTTTGTTCATAGGTTTACCAAGCCTCTGTTCCTGTTAGTTAAGAATTGAGAGGGATGTCCACCCCTGGCGCTTTGTTAGCCCAGCACAACTAGCCTCTGTTCCTGTTAGTTAAGAATTGAGAGGGATGTCCACCCCTGGCGCTTTGTTAGCCCAGCACAACTAGCCTCTGTTCCTGTTAGTTAAGAATTGAGAGGGGTGTCCACCCCTGGCGCTTTGTTAGCCCAGCACAACTAGCCTCTGTTCCTGTTAGTTAAGAATTGAGAGGGATGTCCACCCCTGGCGCTTTGTTAGCCCAGCACAACTAGCCTCTGTTCCTGTTAGTTAAGAATTGAGAGGGATGTCCACCCCTGGCGCTTTTTTACCCCAGCACAACTAGCCTCTGTTCCTGTTAGTTAAGAATTGAGAGGGGTGTCCACCCCTGGCGCTTTGTTAGCCCAGCACAACTAGCCTCTGTTCCTGTTAGTTAAGAATTGAGAGGGATGTCCACCCCTGGCGCTTTGTTAGCCCAGCACAACTAGCCTCTGGTCCTATTAGTTAAGAATTGAGAGGGATGTCCACCCCTGGCGCTTTGTTAGCCCAGCACAACTAGCCTCTGTTCCTGTTAGTTAAGAATTGAGAGGGATGTCCACCCCTGGCGCTTTGTTAGCCCAGCACAACTAGCCTCTGGTCCTATTAGTTAAGAATTGAGAGGGATGTCCACCCCTGGCGCTTTGTTAGCCCAGCACAACTAGCCTCTGTTCCTGTTAGTTAAGAATTGAGAGGGATGTCCACCAATGGACATCTAACCTCAGTGAACTAACACTTATCACAGACAACCAGCTGCCAACCGGGAGATGACCAGAGAGACACAATCAATGTAAAAACACTGAAACCAAGGTCTGACGGAGGAAGGCTAGGGAACCCAAACACACACGCTTAATTCTCAGCCCCAGGCAAATGACCGGAGGGGAACGGGCTTGGCATCCATTGAAATGCCGGGGCTAAGTCATTGCGACAGCTATGCGCACCCAGCTTGACACGCACATTCTGTAAAACACGCGCATGGTCGTAGGGCAAGGCCGACAGGCTTCATGGGGAAGGAAGGCGACCCCGGAAACCAAACCGATTACCCCGAGGAACTGAAGCTTGTCCTCCAACTTCCTCCAACCTAGCAGACACTATTTCTTCTCCAACTGCATCGGCCTCTGCCACTGCTTCTGGTATGTCATAAACCTGATTATAAACTGAGTGGTTCGAGCCCTGAATGCTGATTGGCTGACAGCCGTGGTATATCAGACCGTATACCACAGGTACGAGAAAATATTTTTATTACAGAAAACTACATTTATTTAGTCTTTCTCTACCAACAGATTGGCTTGTTATTGGGAACATCAAGGTCCCAGAAAGTTGCAACAAGGGAACAACAATAAGCATCAGAGCAGTAAACAGTTCACTGTGACTGAAGTTGCTGATAGGCTATGAATGTGGCCAACCACTCCGAATGAGGGAGACAGCAGCAGCAGCATCCGTAGTAGCAGTAGGAGTAGTGTTGGTTGTGGTTCCCTGGAGTGCGATCTGTGATTGGACAGAGGGGCTGAGGAGACATCCCGTCTCATAAGGACACGTCCCTAAGGACAGCTGAGGGGGATATGTTGTCCTGCCTCGTCCCCTTGCTGGGCCAGAGAGAGACATGGAGGCACCGCATGGCCGGCTGGCCACGAACTCGGCTGATGTGTGGCAAGCGGTTTGGGAACAAAATGTCCGCCGCCTGTCACTGCTATAGCCGCTTGGTGGCCACTGTTTTTTCCTTCCAGACACTGGGTCAAGTCTGGGCCTGTGTGTGTGCCTGTGTGTGTGTGTGTGCCTGTGTGTGTGTGCCTGTGTGTGTGTGCCTGTGTGTGTGTGTGTGTGTGTGTGTGTGTGTGTGTGTGTGTGTGTGTGTGTGTGTGTGTGTGTGTGTGTGTGTGTGTGTGTGTGTGTGTGTGTGTGTGTGTCTCAACTACTACATATCGCTTTCACTGAGAGGAGGGACGGACAATTTTTTTAAATGGTCACCATGAGCACTGAAGCGAGTCCGGCCCACAAAGTGTGTGTGCAAGTGTGTGTGTGTGTCAGATACACACAACTTTCTTTGAGGTCTAGTCCAGTGGCCCTTAATGGTGACCATGGCTTTAAAACAGTGGATTTAGGGGTCATATAGAGCACTCTTCCTTTACTGATGGGTGGGTAGATATTTTCTTAATTGAGTCATTAGTCGAGAAGCGTTTAATCAGTCGGCATGACAATTTCAATAACTAATTCAACGACATTAAGAACAATGGGGGGTTAAAAATGAATTTCCAGGAGGTGACATGGCAGTTTTAAATCGCATTCGATCTACACGCCATTTCAAACTATTTTGAAGACTCCCCTGTTCAAAACACTGGATGCAGCAGGCGGTAACAATACAGATGACTCATTATGGAAACTACAAAGGAATATTTAATCAAGCTAATTAATTTCAGGGAGTCGTGACTGAACGACAGGTTATGAATCAGTATTCAGAAATAAGCATGCAGACTACTTGGTTACAAGACTAAGTAACCCCGTTCAAACTATGAGTATTTTGTTCAGGCTGAGACATTTCTATTTCTTTATGTGCTTTATAAAGCAGAGAGTGGAAGCAAGAGAGAGAACAGGGAGAGAGAGTAGTAGAAAGAGAGAAGGGAGAGTGAGCGAGATCGAGAGCGAACCAGCGAGATAGAGAGAGTGGAATATAGAGCGAGAGTGTGAGACAGAGGGACAGAGGGAAAGGTGGTAATGACCAGTAGGACTAAGGAGCTAGAATCAGCGGACAAAAAAAAGTTACAATCCAATGCTCGGAATGGTGATGTCATACTCCCAGAAAACCAGCCAATGAAAAGGTATGTATTTTCCATCCAATTACACCTGTAACCAAAAAAGCTACATATCGTCCTTTTTCTTGATTATGTCGATAGGAGTGCATCAGGTGAAATTAACAGGCAATTAAATTGGAAAATAAGGAGCCCAATATCTTATGTCAGTTGTGATGTTTCTGAATGGCTCAGTCTATCAGCAAAACAAGATAAATCCATACACTGAAAAATGTTTCTTTTGCAAATGCTTTGAACCATCTACATTGTAGGGGTGTGAACGTTTAAATGAGCTTGGGATCGTAAATGTTAAGAAAAATATACCTCATCGAAATACTAAATCGCTCTGCACGTCATCGTCGTTAACATTTTGAAAAATGCCAGGAGCTAGATAGGGAAGAGAAGTCATGTATAGCAATACTTTTAGAAGTTAAATGAGAAGGTGGTGAAATGCAAAGAAACTTTGTGAGGTGGAATTGAGCTCCAGCGGCAGTACAGGTGCGATGCTTCACCATCTGAAAGGGAGGCATAGTGAGACCCAAACCGTTGCTGGCAGCGGTGCAGACCCCCAACAACAGATAGGATCTTCAGACTAAAGCAGTGCGATAAGGGACGGAGTGAGAAAATCACAGTGCTGATTACAGACATGATTGTAGTTGATATGCAGCCATTATCAATGTAGAGGATGTTGGCTTCAATGCCCCAATGGCATATCTAGAACCCGACTACAAAATGCCATGTCGGAAAGCCGTGACGGCCCGGATAGAGAAATTGTACAATGATTGTTCTGCGGGTACAAAGCGCGAGCTTTCAAACACCCCATACGTGACGTTAACAAAATATTGTTGGACGTCTAGGAACACCAACACGCTGTCATACATTACTGCAACGAGCCATCACATTGATGAGAAGTGGGACATGTACTGACCACTTAGAACATGCAGGAGAGGCACACATCAGAGAACCTAAAAACGGCATTAACTATCATCCTTGCTGAGTGGGCGGGGGACAGCAGGAAGGTGAGCGCAATCTGGCAGCCATGACTGTGGTAGTTGGAACTGCATTAACACCCTAGCGTTCATTACCAGGATCATATCTCCATTGTGAATTCACATGTCATTTTAGGATTTGTTCTTATCATAAAAAAAAGCTGTTTAAATGTTAATATTTTTCATACATTTGTCACATCCCTACTTCATAGGATCTTTGTGTGTGTGTGCGTGGGGGGGGGGTCAGACAGACAACCCGCAGTACGCACGCACGAGGAACAAACTGCATCATTACACCCTCAACACTCAGTCTATTGTTTGAAGGTACACAGGAGGTTAAAACAGACTTTGGATTTATTTGAGGAGAGACTGACAACCAAGGAAGAGTTTTATTATTTATGTATTTGTGTGCGTCTTTCATTCACCCCTGAATGTGCTTCTGCTGCTTAGGCCCAAGCGTTTCTCTTTTTCAAATGCTAATTCAGTCTTATCCAGATGGCAAAACTCATTTCAGGCTTCACATACTGTATGGAGAGTGGCTATTGACAGGAAAAAAATAAATTCATTTTCTTCCAGCTTTGTTATAATGTAATTTGCCCCATTTACTTTGACCTAAAAAAACACCTTTGTTTGTTGCATCCTGTGAAAAGTACAAAAACATCTCTGCAGAAAAGCCTGCTGTGTGGCCTTTATTTATGCTGAAAGGGCCTGAGGGACAAACTTGCGGAGACAGATTTTTTTGCTCACTGCTGATTTTATCATTCCGCAAATTACAATATAATTTGCTTGACTAAGCTAATATCCTTTATATTTTGTATCTTTTTGCCGATGGCCACCATTTTACTACCTGTGCAACGTATTCCTTGAATGAAGACACCTATCAGTAGAACTTAATACAGGAATCCTACGACTGACAGAAAGAAATCCATGAATTTAAATTCCTCGAGACATGCAAAGGCCAAAATATTCGCAGGGTCATTATCTTGGATATAATCATGGGAGAAACCCTGAAAATGTCTTGTTACTAGACCTAGAACACAGATAGACACCAAGGTGGTAAAATCAATGTGATGTGTCTGTACAGTAAAAGCCTGTGAGTTTACATTCCCTCTTTCCTTTGTTTGTCGGCCATCTTGATACCCTACCCTTCTCCTCGTCAGTTTGGGGTGATTCGGCTTCGGCGCATCGACAGCCAAGAGGTGTGTTGTGAAGTATGTAAAACCCTGAAGAAGGTATTTGCAGAAAGCGTTGGTTTTAAAATATTAAATATGTATTTTTAAAGCAAACTTCTGTCTTAGCAAGAGTTACTGAATATCTTCTCTGATTATATTGAGTGAAGTCTGATTAGAGGCACGGCAGGGGTATCAAACTGCAGTGTGTTTCCTGTTTGCTGGCATATGTTTGTTTTCCCATTCATCTACAAGCTGGAGGAAATCTCAGATCTGTCCGCTACCCATTTACCTCCCACCGTGCCCAGTTCCAGCAATCAACACTCTGTTTAAACTCTATGGTTCACCGACAGAGATGCTCTGGCACAGATACAAACAATTACTTTGGAACACTTTGATAATTGTACAATTGATACCTTAATCTTCACCTTTGGTCTAAATCACGGCATCCTTGATTTTCTAATTTACCTCAAAAACACAGACAACCGCTAATTGTTTTCAGAGATCAAATCATACATACAGCGCCTTAAGAAAGTATTCACACCAGTAAAGTATTCACACCAGTAAAGTATTCACACCAGTAAAGTATTCACACCAGTAAAGTATTCACACCAGTAAAGTATTCACACCAGTAAAGTATTCACACCAGTGGCGGTCAGTGCCATTTAAGATGAGGGAGGATGATACATTTTTTTATGAGCATGGCCTTATTTCTTTTACAGCACACTGGATGACTGTCATTCATATTCCATTCACCCAGTTCAATAAAAACAACGATAGGTTTAGGCTACTATAGGATACTCACATTTTCCCTGTATCCATCATGAGGTTGCTACAAACTAGCCTATGAATGAAAGTTTAGATTGTAGGTGCACAGGTCGAGAGAATGTTGAGTAATGAAGGTGACAGACAGTGGCATATTCAATACTACCTTGCACACTCTTGCCTGCATTTAGCTGATCTAGGGTGAAATCATTAGTTCAACAGTTGCAAATATGAGTTTTGTTGGACAATACAGGTATGTTTATCCCAGTTTCATTCCGTTTGCTTCCATTTAAGAAAAGTTTAGCAGAAACAGCAGAATGAGTACATCCCTGAACACACGCAAACACAGTTCACTTTAATAGCAGCCACATAAGACTTTACAAGCCAAACCTTCATATCATGACCGCTAACTGCTACACACAGCCTACGTTGTTGTCACATCATAGTCAACATAGCTACTAGAACTAACAAATTAGTAAACCCGCTACAATCATGCAGTACAGTGTACAGTCAGAAAGCAGTTTATCAGTTACACCGGCTGCCCCGGTGGCAATAAGTTAATGAAACCAAAAGCTTACCTTGACTTGGAAGAGTTTCAGTGTTGGATAGCCATAGCCAGCTAGCTAACATAGCATCCCTCTCTGTTTGAGTAGGCTAAACTAGCTAGCTGCATCTCTCTCCCTCCTATAATTTAATTTTAATTTAAGGGCCTTTATTGGCACGGGAAACATAGGTTTACATTGCAAAAGCAAGTGAAATAGATAATAAACAAAAGTAAAATAAACAATCAAAAATCAACAGTAAACATTACACTCTCTCTCATCTCTCTTGCTAATTTAATTTCAATTTAAGGGGCTTTATTGGCACGGGAAACATATGTTTATATTGCCAAAGCAAGTGAAATAGATAATCAACAAAAGTTAAATAAATCATAAAAAATAAACAACTCTGAATAAATACATTTCTCTCTGAGTCAACTACTCACATGTTATGCAATGCTAGCTGTAGCTTGTGCTTTTAGCACCATATTCATTCTCTGATCTTTTGACTGGGTGGACAAGAGGTCTGATAGGTTGGAGGACATCCTCCGGAAGTTGTCATGATTACTGTGTAAGTCTATGGAAAGGGGTGGGAACCATGAGCCTCCTAGGTTTTGTACTGAAGTCAATGTACCCAGAGGACGACAGAAGCAAGATGTCCTCCAACGACACCATGGTGCTACCCTACAGAGTGCTGCTGAGGCTACTGTAGACATTCATTGCAAAACAGTGTGTTCTAATCAATTATTTGGTGGCATGTGAATATATTTAGTATAGTTTTATCTAAAAAGTTTACCTTTTTTAAGGTCCTCCCCTGCCTTGTCTGAGGAACCTCCACATTTTGTTGTGCTGCAGAACTCATTTAAAATTGTTTAAATTTAGTTTTTTTGTCACTGGCAAAATCCTAGAGGAAAACCTGGTTCAGTCTGCTTTCCACCAGACACTGGGAGATTAATTGACCATTCAGCAGGACAATAACCTAAAACACAAGGTGTGTGGGCGAGTTACAGTTTTGACTTAAATCTGTTTGCAAATCTATGGCAAGACTTCAAATTAGTTGTCTAGCAATGATCAACAACCAATTTGATAGAGCTTGAATAATTCAGAAAATAATAAATGGGCAAATATTGTACAATCCAGGTGTGCAAAGCTCTTAGAGACTTACCCAGAAAGACACAGCTGTATTGCTGCCAAAGGTGATTCTAACATGTATTTGCTTTACCTTAACCTCCCTGTATAGACTTGTTGGCAACTGGATGCAATCTAAGGCTGGGCCTAGTACAACTCCTAAGTCCCTTGCAGAAATGTAATGTTACAGAGAGAGGAGAAAGTATCATCCTTGCAAAGCTTATTAAACTGGCAACTTTGAGTCCCTATCAGACCCCATTCATTTCCTGTCACATATTCCAACAGAGGATGTGCTGATCTTTACGTCCTACTTTTACAAGCAAGTTTCAAGTAACACCTGGCACACTGTAACCGCTAGGAACGATGACATCAGGAACACAGTGTCCAGATATTGATTTGTGTTGACGCGGTGGAGAACTATTCTGTATTTAAGTTGATCCTTGGTTTGTTGTCTTGGTTGCAGGTGCCAAGTCAATGTTTTGGTATTTCATCCTGTAGTCTTTAAGGGGGAATTCCTTTCACAATCAATGGTGGAAGGAGACACAGTGGAGCAGTGTCATCGGTTGACGGGCTACAGGATTCGTCCTATTATATCTGATTGTGCGAGATTCAATGGAAGTTCTGCTATTCCAAGTGCTGACGCACTGTGTAGACTTCCTGACTCGACTGTCAAATGGATTTTAGCCGTAGCATTTCTCTGACCTTTCAGTCAGTCATGTCTAGATCCTTACCACAGAGAAATTATTGATTTGACTACAGACATGCTGAGAAATATGATGAAATATGATGAAAATAATCAATAGCAATCAAGTTAGAACCAGGGTTCATATACATTTTTGAAAGATGGAATTTCATGACTTTTCCATGACTTTTAACCATATTTCCACAACCAACAATTGGCGGTTATAGTATGTACGTATAAAAAGTCAGTGTAATGTGGTATTGACACTGGGAGGCTGCTCTCTGATCCCATGTACCTGTCGTTGTGCAAGGCACTTAACTCCCACAATGTAGAATACCTATTAGTAAGGCTGGGCGATATGGCCTAAAAATCATATCTTGTTTTTTTCCCAAACTTATGGGCGATTCACGGTATATATCTCAATTTTTATGTTGTTTTCTGAGTAAGCTTTGTTGTACAATTAAAGGTCAAATACAATGCATTTCAAACCACAGGCGCAACTTCCACTGCGGCCCCGCGGGGGGGGGTACATGTCCCCCCCACATTCTGAAGTTGCAGTTTTGTCCCCCCCAGTTTTATCATTGTAATGTGATACAAAACGAGGAAACTGTGTGCTTAAGGACAATGCGGATGCTTCCGAGTAGTCAGGTAGGCTGTTTGGAGTGTTTATCTGACTGGATAAACAAAAACAACATGTCCCCCCACTTCTAGAACCAAAGTTGTGCCTCTGTTTTAAACAGACAGCAATAATGTAATGAATCCAGAGCTTGTGTAATTATACCCAGGCTGAATATAAGCCTTACACAACCATAAGACCCACTAATAATTTAATTATTTTTTCAAAATAGTTTAACCTGCTTTGCAATAATCACTGATCTGGCTTTCAAGTCTATGAAAATGCCCTTTTTTGTTAAAAATGTAACCATAACCATGAATAATCCACATTCACTAATAATGACTAACTTCTTATAGCATTATAGAAAATTAACACATCTCATAAACATTCTCTTAAGCACAGGCCTACAGTGCGTGCTAGTGAGTAGCCAGCTAATCTTTATATTTCAAGTTCAGCCAACTTGGATCTGTTTGCTAGATAATAAGGTAGAACAGATTCATTGTTATTAACACACTGTTCTGTCCGTCTCCAACTGTTTGAACAGAATGCTAACCTGTCTGTCCACTTTGTTCAGATGTTGAAATGAAGTGGCCTGTCTTATTTCTCAGAATGAGAACCAGTTGCCAATTCCTTATATAATTGTGTTTTATGCTTATTGCACATTTATAAAACACAGACTAGACAGCTAGTATAACAGTCTTTGGCTAAAATGCTGCTAGTGGTAATTGGTACCGCAATGCCGAGACATTCTGAGCATTCATTTTCCAGAATCAATGTTCATTGATAATCTTGTTTTAGTAGTGTCTGCTCTGCGTGCAATTTGAGTAGTAGATACATTAAAGGGTATCAGTAGAAAAGTTCACTTCTCCTCTATTACAGTCAAATAATGTCTCTGTGTTTCAGTGTCCATATGACCCATTCTGTTGGACCAAATCCAAAATTTCATTAGAGTTACCGGCCTCAGAAATAGCAGCCCAAATAAATGCTTCACAGAGTTCAAGTAACAGACACATCTCAACATCAACTGTTGAGTGGAGACTGCGTGAAATCAGGCCTTCATGGACGAATTGCTGCAAAGAAACCACTACTAAAGGACACCAATAATAAGAAGAGACCAGGTGAACGGATTTTTAAAATATTTTTTATTCATTTCACCTTTATTTAACCAGGTAGGCCAGTTGAGAACAAGTTCTCATTTACAACTGCGACCTGGCTAAGATAAAGCAAAGCAGTGCGACACAAACAACAACACAGAGTTACACATGGAATAAACAAATGTACAGTCAATATCACAATAGAAAATAAATAAGAAAAAAAGTCTATATACAGTGTGTACAAATGGCGTGAGGAGTTAAGGCAATATATAGGCCATAGTGGCGAAGTAATTACAATTTAGCAAATGAACACTGGAGTGATAGATGTGCAGATGATGATGTGCAAGTAGAAGTACTGGTGTGCAAAAGAGCAGAAAAGTAAATAAAAACAATATGGGGATGAGGTAGGTAGATTGGATGGGCTATTTACAGATGGGTTGTGTACAGCTGCAGCGATCGGTTAGCTGCTCAGATAGCTGATGTTTAAAGTTAGTGAGGGAGATATAAGTCTCCAACTTCAGCGATTTTTGCAATTCGTTCCAGTCATTGGCAGCAGGGAACTGGAAGGAAAGGCGGCCAAAGGAGGTGTTGGCTTTGGGGATGACCAGTGAGATATACCTGCTGGAGCACGTACTACAGGTGGGTGTTGTTATCGTGACCAGTGAGCTGAGATACGGCGGAGCTTTACCTATCAAAGACTTATAGATGACCTGGAGCCAGTGGGTCTGGCGACGAATATGTAGCGGATGATCTCTGCATGTGTGGTTCCCTCCGTGAAGCATGGAGGAGGTGGTGTGATGGTGTGGGGGTTCTTTGCTGGTGACAATGTCAGTGATTTATTTAGAATTCAAGGCACACTTGACCAGCATGGCTACCACAGCATTCTGCAGCGATACGCCATCCCATCTGGTTTGCGCTTAGTGGGACTATCATTTGTTTTTCAACAGGACAATGACCCAAAACACACCTCCAGGCTGTGTAAGGGCTATTTGACCAAGAAGGAGAGTGATGGAGTGCTGCATAAGATGACCTGGCCTCCACAATCACCCGAGCTCAACCCAATTGAGATGGTTTGGGATGAGTTGGACCGCAGAGTGAAGGAAAAGCAGCCAACAAGTGCTCAGCATATGTGGGAACTCCTTCATGACCATTGGAAAAGCATTCCTCATGTAGCTGGTTGAGAGAATGCCAAGAGTGTGCAAAGCTGTCATCAAGGCATAGGGTAGCTACTTTGAAGAATCTAAAATATATTTTGATTTGTTAAACACTTTGTTGGTTACTACATGATTTTATATGTGTTATTTCATTGTTTTGATGTCTTCACTATTATTCTACAATGTAGAAAATAGTAAAAATAAAGAAAAACCCTTGAATGAGTAGGTGTGTCCAAACCTTTGACTGGTACTTTATATATCTTTTTTTATTGTTATATTTTCACAAAAGTAGTGCACTGGGCGTTTAATAGTCCTGTATTAGGGGACCAAATATAGCCATTTGCAGTGCCAACACGGGCAAAAATATTTGTCCAACCCTACACCACATATTGTTATGGGCAATTTCACAGTAACAAAGTGACTTTAAAATGTATGCCAAGCTAATACCATTGATTGTAATGTTTAACAAACCATATACTTATATGCTGAAGTCTACTTTTAACAATTGCCACTGAAAATTCTAATAAAACACATTTACTTGAGGAACAGTGCAGATGCAAAGTTTGGTAACAGAATTACAGTAACATCTCCCTCAGTTTTTTATGTTACCACGTTTTTCAAAAACTCCAAATATCTACTCCGAATGAAGATTGAAAGATATCTGCAGAAATAATGGGGTGTCAGCTATGATATTACACCTTGACTTTGAAAACATTATATATATTTTTTTAACTACAGTAAGTGAAGTGGATCAACACCTGGTAACAGAATTACATCATGGATTCCTGATCTGTACTATACAGAAATGCATAATTATGAATTATATTCTGTTCGTGGTGATGCATAGGAATAGAAATACAAAGGTAGGAAAATGTAATATCCTCCTTTGCATGTTTGGGTATTATTTTAAACTATTATTCTAATGAGCTCCGCACCCAAACAAGACCAAATTTGGTTGGTCCAGACAGGACCAAATCTATACCAATCATAGACGTTTATGTTTCACAAGTTTGGACACCACATTACAGCACAGTAGAGTAGAGTAGAGTACAGTAAAGACAAGTAGAGCAAAGAAGAGTAGAGTATAGTTCAGTACAGTAAATTAGAGCTCAGCAGGGTACAGTGCAGTAAAATAGAGTCCAGTAGTGTAGAGTACATTACATTATACTGGACTTTACTAATATGTGCTCTACTGCAGGGGATATTGGTATCCACCGCAGTACTCCACCAATTATAAATGATTTCAACTCAATACTTCTTGTATTATTTATTTTTTACATAAATGTACTGTAATTTAAGCTTTAAAACTGCAAAGTTTTCTCTCTGCCTCAATGCAAAATGTTTAGAATTGTAGGATATTAGCTTTAAAGCTGCAACAACAACAAAAATCTCTCTGCCCCATGACAAAATGTGTAGAATAGCAGGAAATTAGTTTGAAAACATCACAAAAGGGGTCCCCGGACCCAAAAAGTTTGAGAACCCTTGCTCTACTCTACTGTACTGAACTCTACTGGGTGAGTTTGGTTTGTCAAGTACCCGTTTCATGAGAATCACCCTACTCTACTTTTATTTTCTTTACTGTACTCTACTGTGCTCTGTTGTGCTCTACAGCAACTGTGGTTTGTAACTACTATAATTTCTCATTGGGACCAATTAAATTGCAGTCATTGTGTTACTTGATTTTTCGGTCACTCTGCTATCGATTTAGTAACAGAGTGATGCGTTTTAATCACTTAATAGTTCAAAGCTGTTATCAGTAAAAACACTATAACTAATTGGTAGGTCTACCTTGTTACTTCTGTGAACTTCCATAATCCTCCCCCATGAGAGAGGAATATTATAAAATATCTTTACGATATAAGGGTTTTTGTTAACAGAACAACAAGACATTAGGCAATATTTCTTAAACTTACAGAAGGCAAATCATTTCTGAAAAACAAAACCTAAGTTTTAACATTATTGTGTTTTGATGTATTTCTATTACCTGTAGACTTTTTCTGGTAGTGTTTTCTAAGACCCCTTTTCCATCTGTGTGACCAGAAATCAAAACCTTTGCTTATTAAACATGTTTAAACTGATTAAACATGTTTCAACTGATTAAACATGTTTAAACTGATTAAACATTTTTAGGATGGAAAATGTACCTATAACTTCATCTTGCAAAAATATAGACTCTTCGTTTTCATTTCACACCAAATTTGACATGCTCTCTCTTATAAACCTCACGTTGGTGCTCATAGGCCTTTTACATGGAAATAACCTTATTAATCTGCTGTATTGCTAGAGCACAACAATAAATAGGTTATTTTCACCTGGGAGACTAGCTCTCATAATGGAGATGCACAATAAGCATGCAGAGGACATTTCTGGTGAGAATAGCCCCAATCTCATGGCTACACCCGGACATTAGGAGGAGTCATTAGGCCTGTTTAAATGAGGTCATTAAGCTGATGAAATGAGGCCGTATTTCTGAGTGCGAATGCAAAGGCAGGGGTCCACGCCATTCCTCATTGTTAGCTAGGCATAGTGTGTTTGTGTTTGTGTGTGTGTGTGTGTGTGTGTGTGTGTGTGTGTGTGTGTGTGTGTGTGTGTGTGTGTGTGTGAAATATTGAGTCAAGTGTGTCATAACTCTGGCTGAGTGGGGGGCAAAAGTGAACCGCGTAAAAAAGTTAACGATAAAGTCCATCTCTGTCGTATAAAAACATTAATAGCAGCAATAAACTCCATAAGAATTTAACTGCACTTTAATATTTGTATGCAAGACAATAAAGGCCTGGATGCCCAGTAATTAGGCTGCAGTATTTATTCCCCCTCTAGCTGACGTTATTTAATCTAAACTGAAGTGAACCGGGACAGGGTGAGTAGAGAAAGCCCCTTATCACAGACAGCTATAGTTTTCCACCAACCAGAGACCTTCTACAACCAAAGCATCTTCCACTAAAGCTGCACTGCATTCTCAGTCAACAAAGCTAAATCCCAATGTCACACAGCTATGTCCAACACGTGTTGTACATCACAATCTTTTCCAAACAACCCAACAATAGTCAAGTGCTACTAATTAACCCCTAGACTGCTAGAGGTTAATGCATTCTTATTGTCACGTAAACACCACAAGGACATCACTCTACAGTTCGTCTGTCTCACATGGGTGGAGAACATAGATAAAGAATGTCAGAGAAGCAGTGAAAGAGTTGAATGTGAAATGGGATGAGAAGAGAGAAGATAGGTCTATAGAAATACATAAAAGGCCAATGACAACACAGTGTAATCCTCCTCAAGCACAAAGAGAAAAAATACACGGTCATTCTACAAGACAAGGCTTAGAAGGACAGAGGGAGAGCAATTCTGAGGTGCATTCCTAAACTAACACACTTCACTTGTGTGTTGGGTGGCATTGTGATGGGAATATATATATGCCTGTGTGTTAATGGTAGAGACAGCAAACAACCCAGCACCCTGGGAACATTCCCAGAACATTAGCTAAGATTTCCATTAAGTTCTAGTTAGGGGTTTATCTAACATTAGGATGATAACATCCCAAAAACATTCAGAGTATGTTTTTGATGAAATCTATTTATCAAAAATGTTTTACATGAAATATCCTTGGAATGTTCTCCTAACATTCACTAAAATGTTGTGCAAAACATCTGTAACAACCACAGAACATTCCCCAAAAGTTTGTATGTTGTATAAAACATTTTCCTGAATGTTCCTATAACACATTTAATCTGTTCTTTAAAAAGGTTCCCAGGATGTTTGATTAGGTTGTGGGAACATCACAAAATACACTGCTCAAAAAAATAAAGGGAACACTTAAACAACACAATGTAACTCCAAGTCAATCACACTTCTGTGAAATCAAACTGTCCACTTAGGAAGCAACACTGATTGACAATAAATTTCACATGCTGTTGTGCAAATGGAATAGACAAAAGGTGGAAATTATAGGCAAATAGCATGACACCCCCAATAAAGGAGTGGCCTGCTGGAGGTCATTTTGCAGGGCTCTGGCAGTGCTCCTCCTTGCACAAAGGCGGAGGTAGCGGTCCTGCTGCTGGGTTGTTGCCCTCCTACGGCCTCCTCCACGTCTCCTGATGTACTGGCCTGTCTCCTGGTAGCGCCTCCATGCTCTGGACACTACGCTGACAGACACAGCAAACCTTCTTGCCACAGCTCGCATTGTTGTGCCATCCTGGAGGAGCTGCACTACCTGAGCCACTTGTGTGGGTTGTAGACTCCGTCTCATGCTACCACTAGAGTGAAAGCACCGCCAGCATTCAAAAGTGACCAAAACATCAGCCAGGAAGCATAGGAACTGAGAAGTGGTCTGTGGTCACCACCTGCAGAACCACTCCTTTATTGGGGGTGTCTTGCTAATTGCCTATAATTTCCACCTTTTGTCTATTCCATTTGCACAACAGCATGTGAAATTTATTGTCAATCAGTGTTGCTTCCTAAGTGGACAGTTTGATTTCACAGAAGTGTGATTGACTTGGAGTTACATTGTGTTGTTTAAGTGTTCCCTTTATTTTTTTGAGCAGTGTATATGTTCCCAAAACACTAGAACTGCCCAGTTGTGCAGATGATTCTACAATGTTCCTTTTAGAGTGCAAAAAACATTCACCTGATGTTACAAGAATGTTCCCAGAACACATTTAGCCAGTTCTTTAAAGGTTCCCAGAATGTTTCATGAGGTTGTGGAAACAGTCTGGTGGGAACATCACAAAATATATGTTCCCAAAACACTAAAACTGTCCAGTTGTGCTGATGATTCTACAATGTTTATTTTACGCTGCAATGAATTAGGTAAAACTTAAATATAAAATGTTCTAAAAGTTCTTGAAATGTTCTGAGGATATCAAAAACGAAGTAAAATGTTAGTTTAAACCTAAACCTTTAAACCTAAAAAAAATATGCTAGGAATTTCAGAAAAACATAATTCTTACAACATTAAGGGAATGTCCTATGCAACCTAACTTAAGCGTATGAATGTCATCACAACTGAGCATATTTTGTGTTTTGGGAACCTCTCTCGTAATGTACCCACACTGTTCCCACAAGCTAATTAAATGTTCTCGGAACCTTTAATGAACTCAGAAAGGCTTTTCTGTCAACATTCTTGCAACATCAAAGGAATGCTTTGTGGACATTCATACAAAATGATCTGAATGTAATAAAAACGGACTTATTTCATTTTATTACAACATTAAGGGAATGTCCTGTGCAACCCAACTTAAACATTGTATGAATGTCATCTCAACTGGACAGTTGTATTGTTTTGGGAACCTACAGTATCTCTATACCAACAATTGTCCCACAACCTAAAGAAATGTTTTAGGAACTTTTAAAGATCATAAAAAATGTGTTCTGGGAATGTTTTTGCAACTTCAGGCAAACCTGTTAAAAACATTGTAATAATCAGCACAAATTGACAGTTTTTGTGTTTTGGGATGTGATTTCTTTCTTTCAGCATCTTGAGAGAATGAATATGGGGTTAGGGAGCGTCTGTAAAGGTGGTGGTGCTATCTTTATCAGCATCATAAAAGCTGATAGTATTACAACCACGGAATATGCATCCAAGCCGAAATGAAACCTTATCAAAAACATTTTTAACAGCTTTTAATTTCCTTTGAAATCAGTCAAACGGTATATTGCATTTTCTGCTTGGTCCCTAAACGTCATTGCTGCACGAAAGAAGCAGAGATGAAAGAGGTAACAAACTTTACCGATGTCAACTACAGTAGATTGAAGCATTAATTATATCAATGTATGCCATTATTCTGGTAAAGTAAGGGTTTATTTAGTCTTCTAGGGCAACAAGTAATGACAGAAGAGAAGCTGCATGTATCTAATTACAGACAAGTTGTTACGAAGCTGGCCGTTACTTCTCACATTAAAAAAGGTTTAAAATATGACTGGAATAGGATTTACTCAAAAAGATTAGTTTTATTTTCCATAAATATAATAAATATACAGACTTAAAACAGGCAGGGGTTTCAAACCATCTCAATAGTTGTTTCTTTGCAGCAATTCAACCATGAAGGCCTGATTCACACAGTCTCCTCTGAACAGCTCCTCTGAAATGTTGAGATGTGTCTGTTACTTGAACTCTGTGAAGCATTTATTTGGGCTGCAATTTCTGAGGCTGGTAACTAATGAACTTGTGCTCTGCAGCAGAGGTAACTCTGGGTCTTCCTTTCCTGTGGTGGTCCTCATGAGAGTCAATTTCATCATAGAACCTGATGGTTTTTGCAACTGCACTTGAAGAAACGTTCAAAGTTCTTGAAATGTTCCGTATTGACTGCCCTTCATGTCTTGAAGTAATGATGGACAGTCATTTCTCTTTGCACCTCACTCTGACCATCGCTCTGGCACCCTTAGGGCCCGTTCGTAAATTCACTCTGGCTACCTACTCCGATTTCAGAGCGATCTCGTCAGAGTGTGCCAGAGTGCAGAATAACTGATGAATTTACCTTTACTCTGCGATCCGACTCATCCCAAACCATCTCAATAGTGATTTCTTTGCAGCAATTCGACAACGAAGCTGGTTCAGAGAATGGCAAAGCTGTCATCAAGGCAAAGAGTGGCTACTATGAAGAATCGCAAATATAAATTATATTTTTTATTTGTTTAACACTTTTTTGGTTACTACATGATTCCATATGTGTTATTTCATAGTTTTGATGTCTTCACTTTTATTCTACAATAAGGAAAAACCCTGGAATGGGTAGGTGTGTCCAAACTTTTGACTGGTTCTGTAAATGAACCAATACCTGTACAAAAACACATGAACACACACAATTACAGGAGGTTGGTGGCACCTTAATTGGTGAGAACAGGCTTGTTGTAATGGCTGGAGCGGAATTGGTGGAATGGTATCAAATGAGTAGGTGTGTCCAAACCATTTCATTTGCTCTGTTCCTGCCATTATTATGAGCTGTCCTCCCCGCAGCACAATTAAAATAGACTGTTTGGGTTGAAATGGTTGGAAAGATCTAAACTATGCCTTAAATATCAAAAATGGGAAATATAGGCAGGTACCCAGTTCACTACATAATATTCAAAAATACAATTAAATGCAGAGAAAATGTCTCTGAGAGTTGAGCATCTCATCCTCACACAAATTGACTAATAGCCGACAAAAATTACGTAAATGATACGCAGAGACATAGGCCTATCTAAAAAGGCCTGTAAAAAAAATGGTTCCGCCATCTCTGTCTGTACAGTGCATGTTCTATATTTGCAGGTTAGGGTCGGGTGCAGGCGTCAGATTTTCACTTTATCACATATAGTTGGGCGGTTGTGGATGGGTTATTAGCAATTGCGGGTGAACAAACAGTTTGTAACATGGTTGGTTATGTTTCCACATGACACTGCAGAAATATGTATTTGATGCTTATGTATTCCTATTTCTTGGTTGAATTTACATATCAATAAGGTGTTATGCTATTGGTCATGCTTGCAGACAGGGGGAGATCGCAAACGTAAATTCTTCCCAGTCTGATATTGAAATACAAAGCGGGAGGTCACATTCTGAAATACAGTATTCTATTTTCATATTTACAATGTGTACGAGTTCACTATGTGTATGTCCCGATGTACATACAGTGCATTTGGAAATTATTCAGACCCCTTGACTTTTTCCACATTTTGTTACATTAGTCTTTTTCTAAAATTGATTAAATCATTTTTCCCCTTTTCAATTTACACACAATACCACATAATGACAAAGCAAAAACAGTTTTTTAGAAATGTTTGCAAATGTATTTAAAATAAAAGACCGAAATATCACATTTACATAAGTCAAGTGTGTCATAACTCTGGCTGAGTGGGGGGCAAAAGTGAACCGCGTAAAAAAGTTAACGATAAAGTCCATCTCTGTCGTATAAAAACATTAATAGCAGCAATAAACTCCATAAGAATTTAACTGCACTTTAATATTTGTATGCAAGACAATAAAGGCCTGGATGCCCAGTAATTAGGCTGCAGTATTTATTCCCCCTCTAGCTGACGTTATTTAATCTAAACTGAAGTGAACCGGGACAGGGTGAGTAGAGAAAGCCCCTTATCACAGACAGCTATAGTTTTCCACCAACCAGAGACCTTCTACAACCAAAGCATCTTCCACTAAAGCTGCACTGCATTCTCAGTCAACAAAGCTAAATCCCAATGTCACACAGCTATGTCCAACACGTGTTGTACATCACAATCTTTTCCAAACAACCCAACAATAGTCAAGTGCTACTAATTAACCCCTAGACTGCTAGAGGTTAATGCATTCTTATTGTCACGTAAACACCACAAGGACATCACTCTACAGTTCGTCTGTCTCACATGGGTGGAGAACATAGATAAAGAATGTCAGAGAAGCAGTGAAAGAGTTGAATGTGAAATGGGATGAGAAGAGAGAAGATTGGCCTTTTATGTTTTTCTATAGACCTATGACAACACAGTGTAATCCTCCTCAAGCACAAAGAGAAAAAATACACGGTCATTCTACAAGACAAGGCTTAGAAGGACAGAGGGAGAGCAATTCTGAGGTGCATTCCTAAACTAACACACTTCACTTGTGTGTTGGGTGGCATTGTGATGGGAATATATATATGCCTGTGTGTTAATGGTAGAGACAGCAAACAACCCAGCACCCTGGGAACATTCCCAGAACATTAGCTAAGATTTCCATTAAGTTCTAGTTAGGGGTTTATCTAACATTAGGATGATAACATCCCAAAAACATTCAGAGTATGTTTTTGATGAAATCTATTTATCAAAAATGTTTTACATGAAATATCCTTGGAATGTTCTCCTAACATTCACTAAAATGTTGTGCAAAACATCTGTAACAACCACAGAACATTCCCCAAAAGTTTGTATGTTGTATAAAACATTTTCCTGAATGTTCCTATAACACATTTAATCTGTTCTTTAAAAAGGTTCCCAGGATGTTTGATTAGGTTGTGGGAACATCACAAAATACACTGCTCAAAAAAATAAAGGGAACACTTAAACAACACAATGTAACTCCAAGTCAATCACACTTCTGTGAAATCAAACTGTCCACTTAGGAAGCAACACTGATTGACAATAAATTTCACATGCTGTTGTGCAAATGGAATAGACAAAAGGTGGAAATTATAGGCAAATAGCATGACACCCCCAATAAAGGAGTGGCCTGCTGGAGGTCATTTTGCAGGGCTCTGGCAGTGCTCCTCCTTGCACAAAGGCGGAGGTAGCGGTCCTGCTGCTGGGTTGTTGCCCTCCTACGGCCTCCTCCACGTCTCCTGATGTACTGGCCTGTCTCCTGGTAGCGCCTCCATGCTCTGGACACTACGCTGACAGACACAGCAAACCTTCTTGCCACAGCTCGCATTGTTGTGCCATCCTGGAGGAGCTGCACTACCTGAGCCACTTGTGTGGGTTGTAGACTCCGTCTCATGCTACCACTAGAGTGAAAGCACCGCCAGCATTCAAAAGTGACCAAAACATCAGCCAGGAAGCATAGGAACTGAGAAGTGGTCTGTGGTCACCACCTGCAGAACCACTCCTTTATTGGGGGTGTCTTGCTAATTGCCTATAATTTCCACCTTTTGTCTATTCCATTTGCACAACAGCATGTGAAATTTATTGTCAATCAGTGTTGCTTCCTAAGTGGACAGTTTGATTTCACAGAAGTGTGATTGACTTGGAGTTACATTGTGTTGTTTAAGTGTTCCCTTTATTTTTTTGAGCAGTGTATATGTTCCCAAAACACTAGAACTGCCCAGTTGTGCAGATGATTCTACAATGTTCCTTTTAGAGTGCAAAAAACATTCACCTGATGTTACAAGAATGTTCCCAGAACACATTTAGCCAGTTCTTTAAAGGTTCCCAGAATGTTTCATGAGGTTGTGGAAACAGTCTGGTGGGAACATCACAAAATATATGTTCCCAAAACACTAAAACTGTCCAGTTGTGCTGATGATTCTACAATGTTTATTTTACGCTGCAATGAATTAGGTAAAACTTAAATATAAAATGTTCTAAAAGTTCTTGAAATGTTCTGAGGATATCAAAAACGAAGTAAAATGTTAGTTTAAACCTAAACCTTTAAACCTAAAAAAAATATGCTAGGAATTTCAGAAAAACATAATTCTTACAACATTAAGGGAATGTCCTATGCAACCTAACTTAAGCGTATGAATGTCATCACAACTGAGCATATTTTGTGTTTTGGGAACCTCTCTCGTAATGTACCCACACTGTTCCCACAAGCTAATTAAATGTTCTCGGAACCTTTAATGAACTCAGAAAGGCTTTTCTGTCAACATTCTTGCAACATCAAAGGAATGCTTTGTGGACATTCATACAAAATGATCTGAATGTAATAAAAACGGACTTATTTCATTTTATTACAACATTAAGGGAATGTCCTGTGCAACCCAACTTAAACATTGTATGAATGTCATCTCAACTGGACAGTTGTATTGTTTTGGGAACCTACAGTATCTCTATACCAACAATTGTCCCACAACCTAAAGAAATGTTTTAGGAACTTTTAAAGATCATAAAAAATGTGTTCTGGGAATGTTTTTGCAACTTCAGGCAAACCTGTTAAAAACATTGTAATAATCAGCACAAATTGACAGTTTTTGTGTTTTGGGATGTGATTTCTTTCTTTCAGCATCTTGAGAGAATGAATATGGGGTTAGGGAGCGTCTGTAAAGGTGGTGGTGCTATCTTTATCAGCATCATAAAAGCTGATAGTATTACAACCACGGAATATGCATCCAAGCCGAAATGAAACCTTATCAAAAACATTTTTAACAGCTTTTAATTTCCTTTGAAATCAGTCAAACGGTATATTGCATTTTCTGCTTGGTCCCTAAACGTCATTGCTGCACGAAAGAAGCAGAGATGAAAGAGGTAACAAACTTTACCGATGTCAACTACAGTAGATTGAAGCATTAATTATATCAATGTATGCCATTATTCTGGTAAAGTAAGGGTTTATTTAGTCTTCTAGGGCAACAAGTAATGACAGAAGAGAAGCTGCATGTATCTAATTACAGACAAGTTGTTACGAAGCTGGCCGTTACTTCTCACATTAAAAAAGGTTTAAAATATGACTGGAATAGGATTTACTCAAAAAGATTAGTTTTATTTTCCATAAATATAATAAATATACAGACTTAAAACAGGCAGGGGTTTCAAACCATCTCAATAGTTGTTTCTTTGCAGCAATTCAACCATGAAGGCCTGATTCACACAGTCTCCTCTGAATAGCTCCTCTGAAATGTTGAGATGTGTCTGTTACTTGAACTCTGTGAAGCATTTATTTGGGCTGCAATTTCTGAGGCTGGTAACTAATGAACTTGTCCTCTGCAGCAGAGGTAACTCTGGGTCTTCCTTTCCTGTGGTGGTCCTCATGAGAGTCAATTTCATCATAGAACCTGATGGTTTTTGCAACTGCACTTGAAGAAACGTTCAAAGTTCTTGAAATGTTCCGTATTGACTGCCCTTCATGTCTTAAAGTAATGATGGACAGTCATTTCTCTTTGCACCTCACTCTGACCATCGCTCTGGCACCCTTAGGGCCCGTTCGTAAATTCACTCTGGCTACCTACTCCGATTTCAGAGCGATCTCGTCAGAGTGTGCCAGAGTGCAGAATAACTGATGAATTTACCTTTACTCTGCGATCCGACTCATCCCAAACCATCTCAATAGTGATTTCTTTGCAGCAATTCGACAACGAAGCTGGTTCAGAGAATGGCAAAGCTGTCATCAAGGCAAAGAGTGGCTACTATGAAGAATCGCAAATATAAATTATATTTTTTATTTGTTTAACACTTTTTTGGTTACTACATGATTCCATATGTGTTATTTCATAGTTTTGATGTCTTCACTTTTATTCTACAATAAGGAAAAACCCTGGAATGGGTAGGTGTGTCCAAACTTTTGACTGGTTCTGTAAATGAACCAATACCTGTACAAAAACACATGAACACACACAATTACAGGAGGTTGGTGGCACCTTAATTGGTGAGAACAGGCTTGTTGTAATGGCTGGAGCGGAATTGGTGGAATGGTATCAAATGAGTAGGTGTGTCCAAACCATTTCATTTGCTCTGTTCCTGCCATTATTATGAGCTGTCCTCCCCGCAGCACAATTAAAATAGACTGTTTGGGTTGAAATGGTTGGAAAGATCTAAACTATGCCTTAAATATCAAAAATGGGAAATATAGGCAGGTACCCAGTTCACTACATAATATTCAAAAATACAATTAAATGCAGAGAAAATGTCTCTGAGAGTTGAGCATCTCATCCTCACACAAATTGACTAATAGCCGACAAAAATTACGTAAATGATACGCAGAGACATAGGCCTATCTAAAAAGGCCTGTAAAAAAAATGGTTCCACCATCTCTGTCTGTACAGTGCATGTTCTATATTTGCAGGTTAGGGTCGGGTGCAGGCGTCAGATTTTCACTTTATCACATATAGTTGGGCGGTTGTGGATGGGTTATTAGCAATTGCGGGTGAACAAACAGTTTGTAACATGGTTGGTTATGTTTCCACATGACACTGCAGAAATATGTATTTGATGCTTATGTATTCCTATTTCTTGGTTGAATTTACATATCAATAAGGTGTTATGCTATTGGTCATGCTTGCAGACAGGGGGAGATCGCAAACGTAAATTCTTCCCAGTCTGATATTGAAATACAAAGCGGGAGGTCACATTCTGAAATACAGTATTCTATTTTCATATTTACAATGTGTACGAGTTCACTATGTGTATGTCCCGATGTACATACAGTGCATTTGGAAATTATTCAGACCCCTTGACTTTTTCCACATTTTGTTACATTAGTCTTTTTCTAAAATTGATTAAATCATTTTTCCCCTTTTCAATTTACACACAATACCACATAATGACAAAGCAAAAACAGTTTTTTAGAAATGTTTGCAAATGTATTTAAAATAAAAGACCGAAATATCACATTTACATAAGTCAAGTGTGTCATAACTCTGGCTGAGTGGGGGGCAAAAGTGAACCGCGTAAAAAAGTTAACGATAAAGTCCATCTCTGTCGTATAAAAACATTAATAGCAGCAATAAACTCCATAAGAATTTAACTGCACTTTAATATTTGTATGCAAGACAATAAAGGCCTGGATGCCCAGTAATTAGGCTGCAGTATTTATTCCCCCTCTAGCTGACGTTATTTAATCTAAACTGAAGTGAACCGGGACAGGGTGAGTAGAGAAAGCCCCTTATCACAGACAGCTATAGTTTTCCACCAACCAGAGACCTTCTACAACCAAAGCATCTTCCACTAAAGCTGCACTGCATTCTCAGTCAACAAAGCTAAATCCCAATGTCACACAGCTATGTCCAACACGTGTTGTACATCACAATCTTTTCCAAACAACCCAACAATAGTCAAGTGCTACTAATTAACCCCTAGACTGCTAGAGGTTAATGCATTCTTATTGTCACGTAAACACCACAAGGACATCACTCTACAGTTCGTCTGTCTCACATGGGTGGAGAACATAGATAAAGAATGTCAGAGAAGCAGTGAAAGAGTTGAATGTGAAATGGGATGAGAAGAGAGAAGATTGGCCTTTTATGTTTTTCTATAGACCTATGACAACACAGTGTAATCCTCCTCAAGCACAAAGAGAAAAAATACACGGTCATTCTACAAGACAAGGCTTAGAAGGACAGAGGGAGAGCAATTCTGAGGTGCATTCCTAAACTAACACACTTCACTTGTGTGTTGGGTGGCATTGTGATGGGAATATATATATGCCTGTGTGTTAATGGTAGAGACAGCAAACAACCCAGCACCCTGGGAACATTCCCAGAACATTAGCTAAGATTTCCATTAAGTTCTAGTTAGGGGTTTATCTAACATTAGGATGATAACATCCCAAAAACATTCAGAGTATGTTTTTGATGAAATCTATTTATCAAAAATGTTTTACATGAAATATCCTTGGAATGTTCTCCTAACATTCACTAAAATGTTGTGCAAAACATCTGTAACAACCACAGAACATTCCCCAAAAGTTTGTATGTTGTATAAAACATTTTCCTGAATGTTCCTATAACACATTTAATCTGTTCTTTAAAAAGGTTCCCAGGATGTTTGATTAGGTTGTGGGAACATCACAAAATACACTGCTCAAAAAAATAAAGGGAACACTTAAACAACACAATGTAACTCCAAGTCAATCACACTTCTGTGAAATCAAACTGTCCACTTAGGAAGCAACACTGATTGACAATAAATTTCACATGCTGTTGTGCAAATGGAATAGACAAAAGGTGGAAATTATAGGCAAATAGCATGACACCCCCAATAAAGGAGTGGCCTGCTGGAGGTCATTTTGCAGGGCTCTGGCAGTGCTCCTCCTTGCACAAAGGCGGAGGTAGCGGTCCTGCTGCTGGGTTGTTGCCCTCCTACGGCCTCCTCCACGTCTCCTGATGTACTGGCCTGTCTCCTGGTAGCGCCTCCATGCTCTGGACACTACGCTGACAGACACAGCAAACCTTCTTGCCACAGCTCGCATTGTTGTGCCATCCTGGAGGAGCTGCACTACCTGAGCCACTTGTGTGGGTTGTAGACTCCGTCTCATGCTACCACTAGAGTGAAAGCACCGCCAGCATTCAAAAGTGACCAAAACATCAGCCAGGAAGCATAGGAACTGAGAAGTGGTCTGTGGTCACCACCTGCAGAACCACTCCTTTATTGGGGGTGTCTTGCTAATTGCCTATAATTTCCACCTTTTGTCTATTCCATTTGCACAACAGCATGTGAAATTTATTGTCAATCAGTGTTGCTTCCTAAGTGGACAGTTTGATTTCACAGAAGTGTGATTGACTTGGAGTTACATTGTGTTGTTTAAGTGTTCCCTTTATTTTTTTGAGCAGTGTATATGTTCCCAAAACACTAGAACTGCCCAGTTGTGCAGATGATTCTACAATGTTCCTTTTAGAGTGCAAAAAACATTCACCTGATGTTACAAGAATGTTCCCAGAACACATTTAGCCAGTTCTTTAAAGGTTCCCAGAATGTTTCATGAGGTTGTGGAAACAGTCTGGTGGGAACATCACAAAATATATGTTCCCAAAACACTAAAACTGTCCAGTTGTGCTGATGATTCTACAATGTTTATTTTACGCTGCAATGAATTAGGTAAAACTTAAATATAAAATGTTCTAAAAGTTCTTGAAATGTTCTGAGGATATCAAAAACGAAGTAAAATGTTAGTTTAAACCTAAACCTTTAAACCTAAAAAAAATATGCTAGGAATTTCAGAAAAACATAATTCTTACAACATTAAGGGAATGTCCTATGCAACCTAACTTAAGCGTATGAATGTCATCACAACTGAGCATATTTTGTGTTTTGGGAACCTCTCTCGTAATGTACCCACACTGTTCCCACAAGCTAATTAAATGTTCTCGGAACCTTTAATGAACTCAGAAAGGCTTTTCTGTCAACATTCTTGCAACATCAAAGGAATGCTTTGTGGACATTCATACAAAATGATCTGAATGTAATAAAAACGGACTTATTTCATTTTATTACAACATTAAGGGAATGTCCTGTGCAACCCAACTTAAACATTGTATGAATGTCATCTCAACTGGACAGTTGTATTGTTTTGGGAACCTACAGTATCTCTATACCAACAATTGTCCCACAACCTAAAGAAATGTTTTAGGAACTTTTAAAGATCATAAAAAATGTGTTCTGGGAATGTTTTTGCAACTTCAGGCAAACCTGTTAAAAACATTGTAATAATCAGCACAAATTGACAGTTTTTGTGTTTTGGGATGTGATTTCTTTCTTTCAGCATCTTGAGAGAATGAATATGGGGTTAGGGAGCGTCTGTAAAGGTGGTGGTGCTATCTTTATCAGCATCATAAAAGCTGATAGTATTACAACCACGGAATATGCATCCAAGCCGAAATGAAACCTTATCAAAAACATTTTTAACAGCTTTTAATTTCCTTTGAAATCAGTCAAACGGTATATTGCATTTTCTGCTTGGTCCCTAAACGTCATTGCTGCACGAAAGAAGCAGAGATGAAAGAGGTAACAAACTTTACCGATGTCAACTACAGTAGATTGAAGCATTAATTATATCAATGTATGCCATTATTCTGGTAAAGTAAGGGTTTATTTAGTCTTCTAGGGCAACAAGTAATGACAGAAGAGAAGCTGCATGTATCTAATTACAGACAAGTTGTTACGAAGCTGGCCGTTACTTCTCACATTAAAAAAGGTTTAAAATATGACTGGAATAGGATTTACTCAAAAAGATTAGTTTTATTTTCAATAAATATTATAAATATACAGACTTAAAACAGGCAGGGGTTTCAAACCATCTCAATAGTTGTTTCTTTGCAGCAATTCAACCATGAAGGCCTGATTCACACAGTCTCCTCTGAACAGCTCCTCTGAAATGTTGAGATGTGTCTGTTACTTGAACTCTGTGAAGCATTTATTTGGGCTGCAATTTCTGAGGCTGGTAACTAATGAACTTGTGCTCTGCAGCAGAGGTAACTCTGGGTCTTCCTTTCCTGTGGTGGTCCTCATGAGAGTCAATTTCATCATAGAACCTGATGGTTTTTGCAACTGCACTTGAAGAAACGTTCAAAGTTCTTGAAATGTTCCGTATTGACTGCCCTTCATGTCTTGAAGTAATGATGGACAGTCATTTCTCTTTGCACCTCACTCTGACCATCGCTCTGGCACCCTTAGGGCCCGTTCGTAAATTCACTCTGGCTACCTACTCCGATTTCAGAGCGATCTCGTCAGAGTGTGCCAGAGTGCAGAATAACTGATGAATTTACCTTTACTCTGCGATCCGACTCATCCCAAACCATCTCAATAGTGATTTCTTTGCAGCAATTCGACAACGAAGCTGGTTCAGAGAATGGCAAAGCTGTCATCAAGGCAAAGAGTGGCTACTATGAAGAATCGCAAATATAAATTATATTTTTTATTTGTTTAACACTTTTTTGGTTACTACATGATTCCATATGTGTTATTTCATAGTTTTGATGTCTTCACTTTTATTCTACAATAAGGAAAAACCCTGGAATGGGTAGGTGTGTCCAAACTTTTGACTGGTTCTGTAAATGAACCAATACCTGTACAAAAACACATGAACACACACAATTACAGGAGGTTGGTGGCACCTTAATTGGTGAGAACAGGCTTGTTGTAATGGCTGGAGCGGAATTGGTGGAATGGTATCAAATGAGTAGGTGTGTCCAAACCATTTCATTTGCTCTGTTCCTGCCATTATTATGAGCTGTCCTCCCCGCAGCACAATTAAAATAGACTGTTTGGGTTGAAATGGTTGGAAAGATCTAAACTATGCCTTAAATATCAAAAATGGGAAATATAGGCAGGTACCCAGTTCACTACATAATATTCAAAAATACAATTAAATGCAGAGAAAATGTCTCTGAGAGTTGAGCATCTCATCCTCACACAAATTGACTAATAGCCGACAAAAATTACGTAAATGATACGCAGAGACATAGGCCTATCTAAAAAGGCCTGTAAAAAAAATGGTTCCGCCATCTCTGTCTGTACAGTGCATGTTCTATATTTGCAGGTTAGGGTCGGGTGCAGGCGTCAGATTTTCACTTTATCACATATAGTTGGGCGGTTGTGGATGGGTTATTAGCAATTGCGGGTGAACAAACAGTTTGTAACATGGTTGGTTATGTTTCCACATGACACTGCAGAAATATGTATTTGATGCTTATGTATTCCTATTTCTTGGTTGAATTTACATATCAATAAGGTGTTATGCTATTGGTCATGCTTGCAGACAGGGGGAGATCGCAAACGTAAATTCTTCCCAGTCTGATATTGAAATACAAAGCGGGAGGTCACATTCTGAAATACAGTATTCTATTTTCATATTTACAATGTGTACGAGTTCACTATGTGTATGTCCCGATGTACATACAGTGCATTTGGAAATTATTCAGACCCCTTGACTTTTTCCACATTTTGTTACATTAGTCTTTTTCTAAAATTGATTAAATCATTTTTCCCCTTTTCAATTTACACACAATACCACATAATGACAAAGCAAAAACAGTTTTTTAGAAATGTTTGCAAATGTATTTAAAATAAAAGACCGAAATATCACATTTACATAAGTATTCAGACCCTTTACTCAGAACTTTGTTGAAGCACCTTTGGCAGCGATTACAGCCTCTTGAGTATGACGCTACAAGCTTGGCACACCTGTATTTGGGGAGTTTCTCCCATTCGCCTCTGCAGATCCTCTCAAGCTCTCTCAGGTTGGATGGGGAGTGTTGTTGTACAGCTATTTTCAGGTCTCTCCAGAGATGTTCGATCGGGTTCAAGTCTGGGCTCTGGCTGGGCCACTCAAGGACATTCAGAGACTTCGAAGCCACTCCTGCATTGTCTTGGCTGTGTGCTTATGATCGTTGTCCTGTTGGAAGGTGAACCTTCGCCCCAGTCTGAGGTCCTGAGTGCTCTGGAGCAGGTTTTCATCAAGGGTCTCTGTACTTTGCTCCGTTCATCTTTCCCTCGATCCTGACTAGTCTCCCAGTCCCTGCCACTGAAAAACATCCCTGCAGCATGATGGTGGTGGCAGCATCACTGGTGCCAGGTTTCCTCCAGATGTGACGCTTGGCATTCAGGCCAAAGAGTTCAATCTTGGTTTCATCAGACCAGAGAATCTTATTTATCATGGTCTGAGAGTCCTTTAGGTGCCTTTTGGCAAACTCCAAGCGGGCTGTCATGTGCCTTTTACTGAGGAGTGGCTTCAGTCTGGCCACTCTACCATAAAGGCCTGATTAGTGGAGTGCTGCAGAGATGCTTGTCCTTCTGGAAGGTTCTCCCATCTCCACAGAGGAACTCTGGAGTTCTGTCAGAGTAACCATCGTATTCTTGGTCACCTCTCTGACCAAGGCCCTTCTCCCCTGATTGCTCAGTTTGCCCGCTCTAAGAAGAGTCTTGGTGGTTCCAAACTTCTTCCGTTTAAGAATGATGGAAGCCACTGTGTTCTTGGGGACCTATAATGCTGCAGAAATGTTTTGGTACCCTTCCCCAGTTAGCTAGTGTAAAATACTTCACACTGCTTGCTTAGCAAATCCTGATTCGGCCCAAACCTTTACCGATCTCGGGACTCTGCCTCACAAACACACGAGACCGTCCTCCTTCAAGCATCTTAGCCGACTGCCCCACCTCAAAAGGCTAATGAAGCGACGCAAGCTGGACACTTAAGGCTGAGGAGTAAGTTTCACACATCCCCATGTGCTACACATACATACTCTAATTGTAATGGTCACATTAGCCCGTTAGCATGGAATAACTGTGGATTAGCTAACAGATGAATCACGAATCTACAGCCATCAACATACTGTGGTGTTACACATTAATGTGCTTCTTTGTTTCTATCGTCAGGTACTTCCATGTATTGTATTTTGTACTATTTTTGTAATTGTTATGTTTGATTACAAAATGCAGTCTGATATTGAAATGCAAATGACGAATCACAAATGTACAGCCATCAACATCCTGTTGTCCTGCACATCTAATGTGCTTCCTTGTATCTATCGTCAGAATAAACACCAAGCAACTGGGATCACTGACTGGACAGTCCTTTATTTAAAAACACAACGCAAGAGAGTTATGAAGTACGATCACATCTGTTACACTGGTGCCGAGACCAGTCTTCTTGTCTTTGCTGGACAGATGTTACGTGTGTGTGTGTGATACTGCACTGCATTCCTACTATTAATAATAAGTAATCTGTGCTTTGTTTATCTCTTGTCTATTTTCAGTGCTGTATATTGTGATGTAAAAAGTGGCCTAGAAAAATAACATGTTTCAATGCGGTGGATACGATGTTGTTAAAATTCATAGTATCATCTCAACCTTAGTACATAAATAATTAGTGTGTTCGTTCATGAGTTCTAATCAGTGTAGATTTTTTTGGTCCAGTTTTACTCAATTTCTCCAGTAGGCAAGCAGTGGAGCAGCAGTCCTGCTGAATGGCTGGCAGGCATATGGTAAATAGGCTCTTAAATTAGGTCCCTGGTCCTCTAGCTTAGTTATCTGTGATGATTGGAACTCTCTCTCTCTCTCTGTGTGTGTGTGTGTGTGTGTGTGTGTGTGTGTGTGTGTGTGTGTGTGTGTGTGTGTGTGTGTGTGTGTGTGTGTGTGTGTGTGTGTGTGTGTGTGTGTGTGTGTGTGTGAGAGAGAGGGTGAGAGAGTGAGAGAGAGAGAGAGAGAGAGATATCCATTCTCCCCCTGGCACGTTTACCATGTCTCATTGAACAGGGAAATATGCAGGTCACACATCCATAGAATTCTGGTCACATTTTTACCTTGAGTCAATACAAATTTAAATTATTTGAATAAAAACTGCCAAATGTATTTTTTTTCTTTCTCCTTTTGTTTCCATTTAATACATTTGAATGTTTTTTGTATTTGAAATGATAATAAATCAAAAGTTGGTTGCCTTAAAGCAAAGAGGAAGAAAAACATTAGCAGGTAATGATACCTCAACACAGATGTATGAAGGGTGCCTGAGTTTTAGAAACTGAGATAGAAACAGAGAGAAAATGGTTAGCAGCATAGCTACCGGGAACTATAAAACTCCTGCACAGAGTATGATTTACAATGGTTGGTAAAAGTGTTGTTGTCATAGTGAAAACGTCTTAAAATGAATATGATAGATACGTCTTAAAGTGGATATAACATGTTTTATAATCCTTTATAATCCTTAATCCTATAAATGTAAATATTTTTACAGTAGATGATCGCCGTTGTCACGATCGTCATAATAAGCGGACCAAGGCGCAGCGGGATATGAAGACATCTTCTTTTATTAAAGATGACGAAACACGAAACGAACACTTTTACAAAAAAACAAAACAACAAACGACCGTGACGCTACAAACGTAAGTGCATACACAAGCTACAAACGTTCAACATAGACAATTACCCACAAACACCTAAAGCCTATAGCTGCCTTAAATATGGCTCCCAATCAGAGACAACAATAAACAGCTGTCTCTGATTGAGAACCAAATCAGGCAACCATAGACTTTCCTAAACACCTACACTGAACACAACCCCATACATACTAAAAAACCCTTAAACAATACACACCCTAAACTAGACAAAACACACAAACATCCCCCATGTCACACCCTGACCTAACTAAACTAATAAAGAAAATCAATATAACAGAGGCCAGGGTGTGACAGTACCCCTCCCCAAAGGTGCGGACTCCGGCCGCAAAACCTGACACAGAAGGGGAGGGTCCGGGTGGGCCTTCCTATGGTGGCGGCTCGGGTGCGGGACGTGGACCCCCCTCCACCATAGTCACTAACCGCTTTGGTGGCGCCTTTGGAACGGCGAGTCCCGGACTGAATACCATCCCAGAGGGCGCCACTGGACGGAGGGGCAGCTCCGGACTGAGGGGCAGCTCCGGACTGAGGGGCAGCTCCGGACTGAGGGGCAGCTCCGGACTGAGGGGCAGCTCCGGACTGAGGGGCAGCTCCGGACTGAGGGGCAGCTCCGGACTGAGGGGCAGCTCCGGACTGGCAGATGGCTCCGGCGGATCCTGGCTGACTGACGGCTCCGGCGGATCCTGGCTGACTGACGGCTCCGGCGGATCCTGGCTGACTGACGGCTCTGGCGGATCCTGGTTGGCTGGCTCTGGCGGATCCTGGTTGGCTGGCTCTGGCGGATCCTGGTTGGCTGGCTCTGGCGGATCCTGGTTGGCTGGCTCTGGCGGATCCTGGTTGGCTGGCTCTGGCGGATCCTGGTTGGCTGGCTCTGGCGGATCCTGGTTGGCTGGCTCTGGCGGATCCTGGCTGGCTGACGGCTCTGGCGGATCCTGGCTGGCTGACGGCTCTGGCGGATCCTGGCTGGCTGACGGCTCTGGCGGATCCTGGCTGGCTGACGGCTCTGGCGGATCCTGGCTGGCTGGCTCTGGCGGATCCTGGCTGGCTGGCTCTGGCGGATCCTGGCTGGCTGGCTCTGGCGGATCCTGGCTGGCTGGCTCTGGCGGATCCTGGCTGGCTGGCTCTGGCGGATCCTGGCTGGCTGGCTCTGGCGGATCCTGGCTGGCTGGCTCTGGCGGATCCTGGCTGGCTGGCTCTGGCGGATCCTGGCTGGCTGGCTCGCTGACGGCTCTGGCTGGTCATGGCTCGCTGACGGCTCTGGCTGGTCATGGCTCGCTGACGGCTCTGGCTGGTCATGGCTCGCTGACGGCTCTGGCTGATCCTGTCTGGCGGAAGGCTCTGGCTGATCCTGTCTGGCGGAAGGCTCTGGCTGATCCTGTCTGGCGGAAGGCTCTGGCTGATCCTGTCTGGCGGAAGGCTCTGGCTGATCCTGTCTGGCGGAAGGCTCTGGCTGATCCTGTCTGGCGGAAGGCTCTGGCTGATCCTGTCTGGCGGAAGGCTCTGGCTGATCCTGTCTGGCGGAAGGCTCTGGCTGATCCTGTCTGGCGGAAGGCTCTGGCTGATCCTGTCTGGCGGAAGGCTCTGGCTGATCCTGTCTGGCGGAAGGCTCTGGCTGATCCTGTCTGGCGGAAGGCTCTGGCTGATCCTGTCTGGCGGAAGGCTCTGGCTGATCCTGTCTGGCGGAAGGCTCTGGCTGATCCTGTCTGGCGGAAGGCTCTGGCGGCTCCTGTCTGGCGGAAGGCTCTGGCGGCTCCTGTCTGGCGGAAGGCTCTAGCGGCTCCTGTCTGGCGGAAGGCTCTAGCGGCTCCTGTCTGGCGGAAGGCTCTAGCGGCTCCTGTCTGGCGGAAGGCTCTAGCGGCTCCTGTCTGACGGGCGGCTTTGCAGGCTCATGGCAGACGGGCGGCTTTGCAGGCTCAGTACAGACGGGCGGCTTTGAAGGCTCAGTACAGACGGGCAGTTCAGACGGCGTTGGGCAGACGGACAGTTCAGACGGCGTTGGGCAGACGGACAGTTCAGGTGCCGTTGGGCAGACGGGCAGTTCAGGCGCCGTTGGGCAGACGGGCAGTTCAGGCGCCGTTGGGCAGACGGGCAGTTCAGGCGCCGTTGGGCAGACGGCAGACTCTGGCCGGCTGAGACGCACTATAGGCCTGGTGCGTGGTGCCGGAACTGGAGGTACCGGGCTAAAGCTACGCACCTTCAGGCTAGTGCGGGGAGCAGCAACAGGGCACACTGGACTCTCAAAGCGTACTGTAGGCCTGGTGCGTGGTACCGGCACTGGTGGTACCGGGCTGAGGGCACGCACATCAGGGCGAGTACGGGGAGAAGGAACAGTGCGTACAGGGCTCTGGAGACACACATAAGGCTTGGTGCGTGGTGCCGGAACTGGAGGCACTGGGCTGGATACACACACCACAGGGAGAGTGCGTGGAGGAGGAACAGGGCTCTGGAGACGCACTGGAAACCTGGTGCGTGGTGTAGGCACTGGTGGTACTGGGTTGGGGCGGGGAGGTGGCGCCGGAAATACCGGACCGTGCAGGCGTACTGGCTCCCTTGAGCACTGAGCCTGCCCAACCTTACCTGGTTGTATGCTCCCCGTCGCCCGACCAGTGCGGGGAGGTGGAATAACCCGCACCGGGCTATGTAGGCGAACCGGGGACACCATGCGTAAGGCTGGTGCCATGTAAGCCGGCCCGAGGAGACGTACTGGTGGCCAGATATGTAGGGCCGGCTTCATGACATCCGGCTCAATACTCAATCTAGCCCGGCCGATACGAGGAGCTGGTATGTACCGCACCGGGCTGTGCACACATACAGGAGACACCATGCGCTCTACTGCGTAACATGGTGTCTGCCCGTACTCTCGCTCTCCACGGTAAGTACAGGGAGTGGGCGCAGGTCTCCTACCTGACTTCGCCACTATCCCTTCTAGCCCCCCCCCCCAAGAAATTTTTGGGGTTTACTCACAGGCTTCCAGCCACGTCTCCTTGCTGCCTCCTCATACCACCGCTCCTGGGCTTTAGCTGCCTCCCTCTCTTCCTGAGAGCGGCGATTCTCTCCTGCCTTAGCCCAGGGTCCTTCTCCATTCAATATCTGCTCCCATGTCCACGAGTCCTGGTTTCTTTGTTGCGCTCTCCCCCGTCGCTTGGTCCTAGGTTGGTGGGTGATTCTGTAACGGGTGTCTAGATCTTCCTCCTCCTCGGACGAGGAGAGGAGAGAGGGATCGGAAGACCAATGTGCAGCGAGGTATGATGACATAATGATTTATTAACTGAAGTCAAAGACGAACACGAAAAACACTTGGAAAATTACAAAACAACAAACGAACGTAGACTGACCTAAAACATGTGAACTTACATATAACGAAGAACGCACGAACAGGTACACGACTACAAACAAACGATACAGTCCCGTGTGGTAACATATACGGACACAGGAGACAACCACCCAACAAACAAACAGTGTGAACAGCCAACCTATATATGATTCTCAATCAGAGGAAAAGTCAAACACCTGTCTCTGATTGAGAACCATATAAGGCTAATTACCAACCACCTAAACATAGAAACACAAAACATAGAATGCCCACCCCAACTCACGCCCTGACCAACTAAACACATACAAAAATAACATACAACAGGTCAGGAACGTGACAGCCGTACAGTCTGGAATAGGAAATATTTAAAGAAGTATTTATCACTGATGAGTAATTTGACATTTTTCTTTGTATTTGTCCAACCAAAAATAATGTCAACTGATTTGTTAGGTTGTCTTCTCAGCTTGTGGGGAAAAACAAGTTTCTAATGAACAAACAATTACTTATTTGAATTTATCTCTCTGGTCTTTCTTGACAGTGGGGGGGGGGGTTCACAAACATTAGCTTCAATCAATGGCTGGCTGTCATGAAATGTGTCAGAGACAGCACCTTCAAGTCTATCTCCATCTAATTCAGACAGTCACAGAGGACAATCGAAACACCTTTTAAACACCTCCCTCCTCAATCTTGCCAATCCAATCATGTCGCTGAAGACAACCCACACACCCACACTCTGTCTCTCTCTCCGTCTCTATCACTCCCTCTCCTTCCCTCTAGTCCCTCGGTCTGCTCCCCTCTCTCACCGTGGCCATACGTTGCCTACAAAAGACAAAAAAGACACAAAATGTAAACAAATAAATCAAATCAAATTGTATTTGTCACGCACCGAATACAACAGGTGTAGACCTTACAGTGAAATGCTTACTTATAAGTCCTTAACCAACAATGCAGTTTTAAGGAAATACCCACAAAAAGTAAGAGATAAGAATAACAAATAATTAAAGAGCAGGGGTAAATAACAATAGCGGGGCTATATACAGGGGGTACCGGTACAGAGATAATGGCTTTGGGGTAGAAGCCTCTTGGACCTAGACTTGGTGCTCCGGTACTCCTTTCCGTGCGGTAGCAGAGAGAACAGTCTATGACTAGGGTGGCTGGAGTCTGACAATTTTTAAGGCCTTCCTCTGACACCGCCTGGTATAGAGGTCCTGGATGAAAGGAAGCTTGGCCTGGCCCCGGTGATGTACTGGGCCGTTCGCACTACCCTCTGTAGTGCCTTGCGGTCAGAGGCCGAGCAGTTGCCATACCAGGCAGTGATGCAACCGGTCAGGATGCTCTCGATGGTGCAGCTGTAAAACATTTTGAGGATTTGAGGACCCATGCCAAATCTTTTCAGTCTCCTGAGGGGGAATAGGTTTTGTTGTGCCTTCTTCACAGCTGTCTTGGTGTGCTTGGACCATGTTAGTTTGTTGGTGATGTGGACGCCAAGGAACTTGAAGCTCTCAACCTGCTCCACTACAGCCCCGTCGATGAGAATGGCGGCGTGCTCGGCCCTCCTTTTCCTGTAGTCCACAACCATCTCCTTTGTCTTGATCACGTTGAGGGAGAGATTGTTGTCCTTGCACCACACGGTCAGGTCTCTGACGTCCTCCCTATAGGCTGTCTCATCGTTGTCGGTGATCAGGCCTACCACTGCTGTGTCATCAGCAAATCTAAAGATGGTATTGGAGTTGTGCCTGGCCGTGCAGTCATAAGTAAACAGGGAGTACAGGAGGGGACTGAGCACGCCCCCCTGAGTGGCCCCCGTGTTGAGTATCAGAGTGGCAGATGTGTTGTTACCTACCATTACCACCTGGGGGCAGCCCATCAGCAAGTCCAGGATCCAGTTGCAGAGGGAGGTCTTTAGTCCCAGGGTCCTTAGCTTAGTGATGATCTGTGAGGGCACTATGGTGTTGACACTGACTGTAGTCAATGAATAGCATTCTAACACACAGTTGAAGTCGGAAGTTTACATACACCTTAGCCAAATACATTTAAACTCAGTTTCACAATTCCTGACATTTAATCCTAGTAAAAAATCCCTGTCTTAGGTTAGGTAGGATCACCACTTCATTTAAAAAATGTGAAATGTCAGAATAATAGTAGAGTGATTTGTTTATTTCAGCTTTTATTTCTTTCCTCACATTTCCAGTGGGTCAGAAGTTTACATACACTCAATTAGTATTTGCTAGCATTGCCTTTAAATTGTTTAACTTGGGTCAAACGTTTCGGGTAGCCTTCCACAAGCTTCCCACAATAAGTTGGGTGAATTTTGGCCCATTCCTCTTGACAGAGCTGGTGTAACTGAGTCAGGTTTGTAGGCCTCATTGCTCGCACACGCTTTTTCAGTTCTGCCCACAAATTTTCCATGGGATTGAGGTCAGGGATTTGTGATGGCCACTCCAATACCTTGACTTTGTTGTCCTTAAGCCATTTTGCCACAACTTCGGAAGTATGCTTGGGGTCATTATCCATTTGGAAGACCCATTTGCAACCAAGCTTTAACTTCCTGACTGATGTCTTGAGATGTTGCTTCAATATATCCACATAATTTTCCTGCCTCATGATGCCATCTATTTTGTGATCTGCACCAGTCCCTCCTGCAGCAAAGCACCCCCACAACATGATGCTGCCACCCACGTGCTTCATGGTTGGGATGGTGTTCTTCGGCTTGCAAGCATCCCCCTTTTTCCTCCAAACATAACGATGGTCATTATGGCCAAACAGTTCTATTTTTGTTTCATCAGACCAGAGGACATTTCTCCAAAAAGTACGATCTTTGTCCCCATGTGCAGTTGCAAACCGTAGTCTGGCTTTTTTATGGCGGTTTTGGAGCAGTGGCTTCTTCCTTGCTGAGTGGCCTTTCAGGTTATGTCGATATAGGACTCGTTTTACTGTGGATATAGATACTTTTGTACCTGTTTCCTCCAGCATCTTCACAGAGTCCTTCGCTGTTGTTCTGGGATTGATTTGCACTTCTCGCACCAAAGTACATTCATCTCTAGGAGACAGAATGCGTCTCCTTCCTGAGCGGTATGATGGCTGCGTGGTCCCATGGTGTTTATACTTGCGTAATATTGTTTGTACAGATGAACGTGGTACCTTCAGGCGTTTGGAAATTGCTCCCAAGAATGAACAAGACTTGTGGAGGTCTACAATTTTTTTTCTGAGGTCTTGGCTGATTTATTTAGATTTTCCCATGTCAAGCAAAGAGGCACTGAGTTTGAAGGTAGGCCTTGAAATACATCCACAGGTACACCTCCAATTGACACGAATTGACACACAAATTGTGTCAATTAGCCTATCAGAAGAGCCAGAAAAGCCATGACACCATATTCTAGAATTTTCCAAGCTGTTTAGAGGCACAGTCAATTTAGTGTATGTAAACTTCTGGCCCACTGGAATTGTGATACAGGGAATTATAAGTGAAATAATCTGTCTGTAAACAATTGTTGATAAAATTACTTTTGTCATGCACAAAGTAGATGTCCTAACCAACTTGCCAAAATTATAGTTTGTTAACAAGAAATTTGTGGAGTGGTTGAAAAACAAGTTTTAATGACTTCAACCTAAGTGTACGTAAACTTACGACTTCAACTGTAGGAGTTCCAGTTGTCCAGGTGGGAAAGGGCAGTGTGGAGTGCAATAGAGATAGCATAATCTGTGGATCTGTTGGTGCGGTATGCAAATTGGAGTGGGTCTAGGGTTTCTGGGACAATGGTGTTGATGTGAGCCATGACCAGCCTTTCAAAGCATTTCATGGCTACAGACATAAGTGCTACGGGTCGGTAGTCATTTAGGCAGATTACCTTAGTGTTCTTGGGCACAGGGACTATGGTGGTCTGCTTGAAGCATGTTGGCATTACAGACACAGACAGGGAGAGGTTGAAAATGTCAGTGAAGACACTTGCCAGTTGGTCAGCGCATGCTTGGAGTACACGTCCTGGTAATCCATCTGGTCCAGCGGCCTTGTGAATGTTGACCTGTTTAAAGGTCTTGCTCACATCGGCTGCAGAGAGCGTGATCACACAGTCGTCCAGAACAGCTGATGCTCTCATGCATGTTTCAGTGTTACTTGCCTCGAAGCGAGCATAGAAGTTATTTTGCTTGTCTGGTAGGCTTGTGTCACTGGGCAGCTCTTGGCTGTGCTTCCCTTTGTAGTCTGTAATAGTTTGCAAGCCCTGCCACATCCGACGAGCGTCGGAGCCGGTGTAGTACGATTCGATCTTAGTCCTGTATTGACGCTTTGCCTGTTTGATGGTTCATCGGAGGGCATAGCGGGATTTCGGATAAGCTTCTGGGTTAGAGTCCCGCTCCTTGAAAACGGCAGCTCTACCCTTTATCTCAGTGCGAATGTTGCCTGTAATCCATGGCTTCTGGTTGGGGTATGTACGTACAGTCACTGTGGGGACGACGTCATCGATGCACTTATTGATAAAGCCAGTGACTGATGTGGTGTACTCCTCAATGCCACCGGAAGAATCCCGGAACATATTCCAGTCTGTGCTAGCAAAACAGTCCTGTAATTTAGCATCTGCTTCATCTGACCACTTTTTTATAGACTGAGTCACTGGTGCTTCCTGCATTAATTTTTGCTTGTAAGCAGGAGGATAGAGTTATGGTGAGATTTTCCAAATGGATGGCGAGGGAGAGTTTTGTACGCGTCTCTTTGTGTGGAGTAAAGGTGGTCTAGATTTTTTTCCCCCTCTGGTTGCACATTTAACATGTTGATAGAAATTAGGCAAAACTGATTTAAGTTTCCCTGCATTAACCTGTTGAGGACAGAGGGCGCTGTTTTCACTTTGGGGGAAAATCGTGCACAATTTAAACGGCCTCGTACTCAATTCTTGCTCGTACAATATGCATATTATTATTACTATTGGATAGAAAACACTCTCTAGTTTCTAAAACCGTTTGAATTATATCTGTGAGTAAAACAGAACTCCTTTTGCAGCAAACTTCCTGACAGGAAGTGGAAAATCTGAAATCGATGCAATGTTCTAGGGCCTGCCTATTAAAGTCCTTGATATTTATTAGTTTAGATGCACTTCATACGTCTTCCACTAGATGTCGACAAGCAGTGAGAGAAGAAATTGAGTGTGTAACTTGATCTGGGCTCGAATAATAGCTCTTGGCATGACGTGTCACCAGTTTCCTGTTTTCTGGAGAGCGCGAGAAGGGACCTAGATTTGCCTTCTGATAAGCTGTCGTTATGGACGACTAATATCTCCGGCTTTGATTTTATTTGATACATGTGACAATATCATCGTAAAGTATGTTTTTTCAATATAGTTTAACCTCTACCGACCACCAAACCCGGATCCGGGATCCCCCCCAGCATAATTGCTGACTAGCATAGCCTAGCCTAAAGTTACAGGGATATCATAAAAAAAATTGTTCATGAAATCACAAGTCCAAGACACCAAATGAAAGATACAGATCTTGTGATTCAAGCCGTCATCTCTGATTTGTAAAATGTTTTACAGGGAAGACACAATATGTAAATCTATTAGCTAACCACTGTTAGCAAAAGACAACAATTTTTTTACTCCACCATTTTCTTACTGCATCAGTAGCTATCACCAATTCGGCTAAACTAAGATATTGATAGCCACTAACCAAGAAAAAACCTCATCAGATGACAGTCTGATAACATATTTATTGTATAGGATAGGTTTTGTTAGAAAAATGTGCATATTTCAGGTATAAATCATAGTTTGCCATTGCAGCCACCATCACAAATCTCACCAAAGCGACTAGAATTACTACAGAGAGCAACTTGTATTACCAATTTACTCATCATAAAACATTTCTTAAAAATACACAGCACATAGCAATGGAAAGACACAGATCTTGTGAATTCAGACAACATTTCAGATTTTCTAAGTGTTTTACGGCGAAAACACAATAAATCGTTATATTAGCATACCACATATGCAAACGTTACCCCAGCATGAATTCAAGCCAAAGAGAGCGATAACGTAATCATCGCCAAAATATATTAATTTTTTCACTAACCTTCTCAGAATTCTTCCGATGACACTCCTGTAACATCATATTACAACATACATATATTGTTTGTTCGAAAATGTGCATATTTAGCCATAAAAAAACGTGGTTATACAATGAAAATAGTAGCAAATCAAGCCTCAAAATGTCGGACGTCATCTTTCAGAGTGATCTAGTTTAATTGAAAGCTAATCATATACTTGACTAAAAAATACAGGGTTGACAGGAATCGAAAGACAAATTAGTTCTTAATGCAATCGCTGATTTACATTTTTTAAATTATCCTTACTTTTCAATACAGGTTGCGCCAAGCGAAGCTATACAAAACAAAATGGCGCCATAAGCGTTTAACATTTTTCGACAGAAACACGATTTATCATCATAAATTGTTCTTACTGTGAGCTGTTCTTCCATCAGAATCTTGGGCAAAGAATCCTTTCTTGGGTCTAATCGTCTTTTGGTCGAAAGCTGTCCTCTTGCCATGTGGAAATGCCCACTAACGTTCGGCATGAACTGGAAACGTCCCCAGCGGTTCAAAGTGTCTCAGAAATAAATGCCTCAAAATCGCACTAAACGGATATAAATTGCTATAAAACGGTTTAAATTAACTACCTTATGATGTTTTTAACACCTCTAACGAGTAAAAACATGACCGGAGAAATATTACTGGCTAAACTAAAACTTGGAAGGAGGCGAGTCCGATGTCCTTCACGCGCAAGGCGCAGGCAGCAAAGGGAAGCTACTTCCGGTCTTTGGCCTTTTATACAGCCCCTGATTGCGCAATCGACTCCATTCAAAGCGTCATCACGCACTGACATCCAGGGGAAGACGTAAGAAGTGTCTGTTTCTTCATAGCATTTACACGGACCTTTAAACTGACTCCAGATCAGTGGCCAAAATGTTTGAAATCTGACTCCCTATCATGAAAAGTGCTGTAGATTGAGTTCTGTTTCACTCAGAGACAAAATTCCAACGGCTATAGAAACTAGAGACTGTTTTCTATCCAATAATAATAATAATATGCATATTGTACGAGCAAGAATTGAGTAGGAAGCCGTTTAATCTGTAGTGCAAATTATGCTAATGCGAAACAGCACCCCCTATATTCGCAAGAAGTTAATCAGATTATTGAAATTTTTTCGGGAGTTTTGCCGTGTTCCATTCTCTGAGTTTGTTGACGATGGAGAGATTCGCGCCACTTGGCAAGTGTGCTTGCTAAATCGAGAGGGAAAAAGGCCGTTCTAAAACCAAACAACGATTGTTCTGGACAAAGGACCCCTTGTACAACATTCTGATGGAAGATCAGCAAAAGTAGGACCCATTTTATGATGTTATTTCATATATCTGTCGTACATGTGAACTAGTCGTTTGCGCCCAGAGTTTGGGCACTCTCTCGCTATACCTAAGCTGGATGTCGTAATGAAGTTATTTTTAGAATTCTAACACGGCGATTGCATTAAGAACTAGTGTATCTATCATTTCCTATACAACATGTATTTTTTAGTTATGTTTATGAATAGTTATTTGGTCAGAATATGTGTGTCAGAAAAATATCCGGACGTTGTGGGAAAAAGATGCTACGTTAGCACAATGTATAACCACTGATTTCAGCTCTAAATATGCACATTTTCGAACAAAACATACGTGTATGTATAACCTGATGTTATAGGACTGTCATCTGATGAAGCTTATCAAGGTTAGTCAAAAATTATATATCTTTTGCTGGTTTATTCGCTATCGCTAACGTGCCTATTGCTATCGCTAACGTGCCTTGATGAATGAATGCAGTAGTGTGGTAGGCTATTGTAGTAAGCTAATATAATGCTATATTGTGTTTTCGCTGTAATATAAATAAAAAATCGGAAATATTGGCTGAATTCACAAGATGTTTGTATTTAATTTGCTGTACAACATCGATTTTTCAGAAATGTTTTATGATGAGTATTTAGGTATTTGACGTTGGTGTCTGTAATTACTCTGGCTGCTTCGGTCCTATTTGTGACGGTAGCTGTGATGGTAGCTGCAATGTAAAACTGATTTATACCTCAAATATGCACATTTTTCGAACAAAACATAGATTTATTGTATAACATGTTATAAGACTGTCATCTGATGAAGTTGTTTCTTGGTTAGTTTGGTTGGTTCTTGGTTAGTTAGGTTGGCTTTGTGCATGCTACCTGTGCTGTGAAAAATGTCTCTCCTTTTTTGTATTTGGTGGTGATCTAACATAAATATATGTGGTGTTTTCGCTGTAAAACATTTAAAAAATCGGACATGTTGACTGGATTCACAAGATGTGTGTCTTTCATTTGCTGTATTGGACTTGTTAATGTGTGAAAGTTAAATATTTCTAAAAAATATCTTTTGAATTTCGCGCTCTGCCTTTTCAGTGGAATGTGGGAGGAGTTCCGCTAGCGGAACGCCAGAGCCAGACAGGTTAAAGTCATCGAACACTTGGAGCGCCACCTCTGGATGAGTGTTTTCCTGTTTGATTATGGCGGAATACAGCTCATTGAGTGCGGTTTTAGTGCCAGCCTCGGTCTGTGGTGGTATGTAGACAGCTACGAAAAATACAGATGAAAACTCTCTAGGTAAATAGTGTGGTCTACAGCTTATCATGAGATGCTCTACCTCAGGCTAGCAAAACCCTGAGACTTCCTTAGATATTGTGCACCAGCTATTGTATTAAAATATGCATAGGCCCCCACCCCGTGTCTTACCAGAGGCTGCTGTTCTGTCCTGCCGATAGAGTGTATAACCCGCCAGCTGTATGTTCTTAATGTCGTCATTCAGCCACAACTCTGTGAAACATAAGATATTCATTTCTAATGTCCCCTTGGTAGGATATACGTGCTTTCAGTTCGTCCCATTTATTTTCCAGTGATTGAACGTTAGCTATCAGAACGGAAGACAAGGGCAGATTAGCCACTCGTCACCTGATCCTCACAAGACATCCTGATCTATTTCCCAGAAACCAGCGAATCACGGGGATCTGGGCCTGGTCGGGTGTCCATAGTATATCCCTTGCGTCCGACTCATTGAAGAACTCCTCGCCCAATTTGAGGTGAGTAATCCCAATTCTGATGTCCAGAAGCTCTTTTCGGTCATAAGAGATGGTAGCAGCAACATTATGTACAAAACAAGTTACAAACAACACGAAAAAACTAATAAAATAGCATGGTTGGTTAAGAGCCGATAAGACGGCAGCCCTGCCCTCCGGCTCCGTCTTTTTGAAAGTGTTGTAGTTGAAAGATGAAATAAATGTTTCTATGATTTTATGTTATGTAGCCTATCCTTGGCCATCTTTCCATTAAGAATTAATTAGGCATCCATCTAGACGCTGTGAAGACTTTCTACCAACCAACACTGTCAATAGTAAAGCGCTAGGTCTTTGTGTCCCAGCTGACAATGATTTTTCTCTGACATAGAATAATTATGGGTTTGAAATCATAGGTTTAATCCAATTAAAAAAAAACTTTTATCTTAAGTAAAACATCACAGGGCCTTGAATGTGTCTGATTGGAAAAGCTGTCTCTGAAAAGGCTTCCTCCTCAGTCTATTGTCAAGTGTGAATCTTACTGGGGAAGAGTCATGTTTCCTTCACCACACAGTGCTGTGTGGCCAGCAGTCGCAGGGTGGATTTTCTCACTCAATCAAAGACGCATTCTTGGAAAATAAAAGAAAGCATTTAAAATGTCTTTCTTTTCATTTTACATCCTCCCCGGTAATATCGCACCAAAAACCCTATTCAGTGTGTCGACTCGGCTGATGCCTTTATCCTGAGCGGCTAACAGACAGGCCAGCAGCGCCCACAGACCTTCATTTGAACAGTAGATTTACATTTCAATTAATACAGTTTCAACACCTTGTTACAGGCCCTATTTTACCCTGAACAAATGCCAAGCAAAGACATTTTCCCACCACATTATTTTCTTAAGATGATTGAAATCCCACAGAGGAGCCAGGCAGCCCAGTGTGTGAGGTCTGGAGCTTGGAGGAGCCAGGCAGCCTAGTGTGTGAGGTCTGGAGCTAGGAGGAGCCAGGCAGCCCAGTGTGTGAGGTCTGGAGCTAGAAGGAGCCAGGCAGCCTAGTGTGTGAGGTCTGGAGCTAGGAGGAGCCAGGCAGCCCAGTGTGAGGTCTGGAGCTTGGAGGAGCCAGGCAGCCCAGTGTGTGAGGTCTGGAGCTAGGAGGAGCCAGGCAGCCTAGTGTGTGAGGTCTGAAGCGTGGAGGAGCCAGGCATCCCAGTGTGTGAGGTCTGAAGCTTGGAGGAGCCAGGCATCCCAGTGTGTGAGGTCTGGAGCTTGGAGGAGCCAGGCAGCCCAGTGTGTGAGGTCTGGAGCTTGGAGGAGCCAGGCAGCCCAGTGTGAGGTCTGGAGTGTGGAGGAGCCAGGCATCCCAGTGTGTGAGGTCTGAAGCTTGGAGGAGCCAGGCATCCCAGTGTGTGAGGTCTGGAGCTAGGAGGAGCCAGGCATCCCAGTGTGTGAGGTCTGAAGCTTGGAGGAGCCAGGCATCCCAGTGTGTGAGGTCTGGAGCTAGGAGGAGCCAGGCATCCCAGTGTGTGAGGTCTGAAGCTTGGAGGAGCCAGGCATCCCAGTGTGTGAGGTCTGGAGCTTGGAGGAGCCAGGCAGCCCAGTGTGTGAGGTCTGGAGCTTGGAGGAGCCAGGCAGCCCAGTGTGAGGTCTGGAGTGTGGAGGAGCCAGGCATCCCAGTGTGTGAGGTCTGAAGCTTGGAGGAGCCAGGCAGCCCAGTGTGAGGTCTGGAGTGTGGAGGAGCCAGGCATCCCAGTGTGTGAGGTCTGAAGCTTGGAGGAGCCAGGCATCCCAGTGTGTGAGGTCTGGAGCTAGGAGGAGCCAGGCATCCCAGTGTGTGAGGTCTGAAGCTTGGAGGAGCCAGGCATCCCAGTGTGTGAGGTCTGGAGCTAGGAGGAGCCAGGCATCCCAGTGTGTGAGGTCTGAAGCTTGGAGGAGCCAGGCATCCCAGTGTGTGAGGTCTGGAGCTTGGAGGAGCCAAGTACACTAGAGGGGGTTAGACAATAGATCTGTGACTGTTAACATTTAAATACCACCGTCGCACTGCAAAGAGAATAAATACTGTATGAATACTGATTATTTTCTCTCCATCTCTCCTTTCCCATAATGAACTGGTTCCAATCTCACGGAAGTGTTCTCTTTAGGTTCTCTGTCCCGACGGCAAAGCCTCATAACGAGACATGCGAGATGGGGAACAGCGGATAATGTCACCACAAATCTAAATTCTCTATCTAGCCATGGCTGGTAGTTTGAACATACCACAACACGAATCAAAAAAACACACACAACCGGTATGTATTGTGTTGTGAGACCCATTGACTGCAGAGTCGATTATGAGTGTCTCTGTGTGTGCGTGCACAAGTGTGTGTTGCGAGATCCACTGACTGCAGTTCTTTGAGCACAACTGAATTATGACTCATAAACTTGGCTGACATTTATTGCTCATGGCAACACTGTAGTACCAGTAATGGACAACATGTCGTCGTCTTGGGAGAGGTGGAAGCTGTGATCATCATATGCTAAATTCCCCCCACACTCACATCAAATCACAACTGGAGCAACTCATGGCATGCTATCCTCTCTCCCTCTCCATCCTTTCTCTCGGTCGCTCTCTCACAACTCTTGCCTCTCTCTATCCTCTCTCCGTGCCTGCCTTCTCTCTCTCCCACCCTCTCTCTCTCTATCACTCTCTCTCTCCCTCCCTCTCTGAATGGCAGGCCTCAGATAGCTGCTGGCATGTCTAGCGGAGGGTGAGTAGAGCAGAGCAGAAGCAGAGGCAGACCTCTGGGCCTACTGAAGCAGATACAGCATTTTTAGCCTGTAGGGATCTACACAGCAATACCACAGCACTGACAACGCCACACATGAGTCTGTGCTTCTAAGTCTGCATTGCTTGCTCTTTGGGATTTTAGGTTGGGTATCTGTATATTGGCAGTTGTTGTTGTTTAGCCTCTACGGGATGGATGGCCCTAAACTGGGACGGTTTTGCTAACGTGCGCTAATGTGATTAGAATGACAAACCATTAGTTTAAATCAATCAAATGTATTTTATAAATCCCTTTTCACATCAGCAGTTAGCAACAACAACTGCTATTGGCAGTTGTTGTTTAGCCTCTACGGGATGGGTGTCCTAAACCGGGACGGTTGTTGCTAACGTGCGCTAATGTGACTAGAATGACGTTGTATACAACACCCAACTTTCCGGGACATGTCTTACATGGGCAGAAAGCTTACATTCTTGTTCATCTAACTGCAGTGTCTAATTAACAGTAGCTATTACAGTGAAAAGGAGAGTGCACAACAACAAAAAACTTTTATCATGGCAACTGGTTTGATACATTCACCTCTGAAGGTAAATAATGTACTTACTGTCAGGATTTGGCCAGGATTGTTCCGGTTTTGGCCACTAGATGCCCCCATTGTGCTTTTTTGACCCTTTTGTTTTCCCTTGTTTCCAGTTATTAATTGCACCTGTGCCTCGTTTCCCTTGAATGTATTTAAACCCTTAGTTTTCCTCAGTTCTTTGCTCTGTGTTTGAATGTTAGCACCCAGCCCCAGCGATGCTGTGAACATTTGTTACTCCAGTTGGACTCTCTTGTGGTACTCTGTTTTTGTTCTCGTTTATTTATTTTTGATTATTCTTTTGAGGTTTTTTCCTGCTGTACCTACCACCTTGTGGATTTACTTTTTGACTTGGAGGATTACCTTTTTCTCTTGGAATTACTTTTGACGTTGTGGATTTATATTTTTGCCTGAACTTTCCTTTTTACTTTATTAAAACACCGTCTCAGTACTGCTGTGTCTGCCTCATCTTCTGGGTTCTGCCAACTATTTGTGGCTCAGTTTGCTAAGTGACTGTTTCTCACACCGGAGACCCGAGTTCGTAACCGGGTCCTGACACTTACATTCAGTAATTTTGCTCTGATATGTCATCCTGAGGGTCCCAGAGATAAAATGTAGCATAGCTTTGTTTGATAAAATCAATTTTTATGTACAAATTCAGGAATTGGGGTCTACAGTTTGACCCCACTGCTGTCTCTGGCTTCACACCCACCCCACCCGACCATCTAGATGTGTGAAAGTTAGTGTATAAGCTAATGATCCATCATGTATGACATTCCTGGGAGTGTGTAAACCAAATGTCTTTATTACCATAGCATTTTTGTATGTTCTCTATAGTTAAGTACTTGAAAATGTATCAATTGACCAATTTCTGAATATTTGGGCAAACTCCTGGCAGACTTGATACAAAATATTGTCCAGTAATGTAATTCTTCACTGGATCAGTCTGAAACATTGCGCACACACTGCTGCCCAAGATCTAAATTACACCTAGACTCCTATCTGAAAGAAAGGCCTTGCTTTTGCATTACAATGATGATTACATTTCTTTTTAAACAAAGCATTTTTTGGGTTGTATTATCTTTTACCAAATCTAATGTGTTATATTCTCCTACATTCATTTCACATTTCCACAAACTTCAAAGTGTTTCCTTTCAAATGGTTTCAAGAATATGCATATCTTTGCTTCAGGTCCTGAGCTACAGGCAGTTAGATTTGGGTTTGTCATTTTAGGCTAAAATTGGAAAAAAAGGGTACGATCCTTAAGAGGTTGTTAAGAAAACAATGATGTATTGCATACTGTAGGCTACACAAATCATTCTAATAATTACTGTCAATGTATGGTTAAATGTACGACAGATAATGAATAGCCGAAAATGAGCCTACTTTGAATTAACCAACATTTTGGGGAGTAATTGCAAATTACTGCATATTAATACCACTTATTATTCAAGATATAATAACACTAAGATCCATTATAAATATATCAAACAAACATTAAACACTATAGAGTGAGATTTCTTTGAAACATGCAACAGTAACATTTATTTATGGAGTGTGTACAGTGCTTTAGGCAGTGGTGTGCTGGGCTGTGGGATGGGCCATGTGGTGGTACTGTAGTAATTTCTTAGCGGGAGTTAACGTCAGGATGATTGAGTCACCCCCAATGTCCCCATTAGAATTTGCATTTTAAAATATGTATATTATTTATTTATGTACGTTTTATTCAAATGACAGGTGGGCCGAGAGATTCCCCTGAGCACAACACCGTACGGGCAGAGTAAAGTGGAGTGGACCCACAGTGGACAGAGAGAGAGAGGGAGGAGAGGGAGAGAAAGAGAGGGAGGAGAGAGATAGGAGAGAGAGAGGACAGAGAGAGAGAGAGAGGAGAGAGAGGACAGAGAGAAAGAGAGGGAGGACAGAGAGAGAGGGGGAGGACAGAGAGAGAGAGGGGAGAGAGAGAGGACAGAGAAAGAGAGGGAGGACAGAGAGAGGACAGAGAGAGAGGGGGAGGACAGAGAGAGGGAGGAGCGAGAGGACAGAGAGAGAGGACAGAGAGAGAGGACAGAGAGAGGGAGGAGAGAGAGAGAGAGGACAGAGAGAGAGGGGCAGGACTGGGAGAGTGGGAGAGAGAGTGAGGACAGAGAGAGAGGGGGAGGACTGAGAGAGAGGGAGGAGAGAGAGAGTGAGAGAGGAGAAAGAGAGGACAGAGAGAGAGGGAGGAGAGAGAGAGTGAGAGAGGAGAGAGAGAGGACAGAGAGAGAGGGGGATGACTGAGAGGGAGGACAGAGAGAGAGGGAGGAGAGAGAGAGAGGGGGAGGACTGAGAGAGAGTGAGCGAACAATAAGAACTATTGTCTGAACTTAAAAGGAAGTGTCCAACACTCTGTGCCATGAAAATGTTTATTTAGTCTCACCATGAATAGGTATGAACTCTACATCTATATAACCTTTTGAAAAAGTAGTTTATTCTACACTGAATCACTACATTCACCATAATCCCATTTCGAGGGCAGTGACAGACAGCGTAACCACATAGGGGGGAGGTACAGTAAACACAAACAAACAGCCCAATTATTTATATTTCGCTGTAAATCCAATAACAGAAAAATGTCTAATCACCTGACACAGCTGACACATCGCATGAATGGTTGTTCTATTTCATCCATCATGGGGATTATAAACCAGTCCCCTATTATTAGTGCCGGGACGATACCAGTATCACTATATTTTTCCATGGCAAAAATGAAAACAAGAAGCAGACCAAACTCTTTGGCCCTTTAAAACCCACTCTATGTAAAATATTATGTGCTATGGCTTGGAAAATAAATACAGATGACTCTGGATGACAACATAATGATGTTTGTTTCCAACAGTAGGGCTTGTTTTCCTAAAGAAGTAAAATTTGCTTCGTGTTTTGTTTCCTTGCCATGATACTAACGCGTATCGCGATATGGTATCGTCCTAGCCCTACCTATTACCATGTATCTATGGTTACCCCCACACCACACACAGCTAACCATACAGCTGTTTCATTAACAGGGTTTTAATTGTCGTTGTAATAACAGGAGCATCATGTCCATTATACCATTGCAGAGGCCTAACACTAGTTAACCATGGTTAACCAACACTAGTTAACCATGGTTAACCAACACTAGTTAACCACACCTGCTGTTCAACTGCTCTTTTCCTTTCCATGCATTCAGTATTCAATGTTCTGCGTATTTCATGTTCTGAAAGCGATGGGCCAAGCTGATCGAACACAGGTCCCAGTCCATCCCAGATAGCAGCTCAGGGGGGAGAAAATAGCACACAGTCAATTGGATATTGATTCTGTTTCCCAGAAATGTCACAAAAAAACTTGTGAAGCTTTGGGTGACGTCTGTTTTGTGCACTCGTTCAGAAACGCAGCCAAGTCAACCGAATATGTTTCAAAGGAAGGTGAGACCTTGGTGGATATTTACAATCAAAGAGACTGCAGGCCATTTCATTCAACCTCTCTTTCTCTCTTGAAAATAAAAAGTTCAGTTGTTGGTGTTGTTGCCAGGCGTCAGGATTCACCCTAAGGCGTCCACGATGAGTCAGGCTCTATAATTGCTCATTTATTTACACAAATCTAGCTAAGGAAACATAAAAGCCAACAACAGCAAAACAAATTAGCCCTATTGTTGTGTGTAACAGATGCTGGAACACCCGCAGAGCACCATATCAAAAGGTGTGAGACATCTTGAGACAAAACGGGGGAGACACTACCATGATCAATGGTGTTCCAGTGCAGCCTTAGCACTATTCACTCTGCCTTATCAAATCTGAGGTCTGGTAAATGGTATCAAAATGCTATTTTCTAGACATGACTGATGTTTTAAATCCATGCATTCACAATCAGTTTTCGGTCAGAATTAACCTTAAAGAGAAGGAGGTGCTCTGAATGTCAACCCTTTCCTCACAGACCTTTCTAAATGCCACATTCTCTAGTCTGGCCCCATGGAGCAGGAGAGACAAAGAGGGAGGGAGGATTGCAGAGGAGGGGTGGTGGGGGGGTGACAAAGAGAGTAAGGAAGAGAGAGGGAGGGGGAGAAAAAGAGGGGTGACAGAGCAGAGAGCTTTTTCAGCCTGAGAAACCAAACAACATGCAGTCAGCTGGACTGGGCCATGGGAGTTGATTTAATACTTGAAGGGGGGATTTATTTAACTAGGAAAGTCAGTTAAGAACAAATTCCTATTTACAATGACGGCCTACCCTGGCCAAACCTGGGGGTAGTCCCTATGGGACTCCCAATCACGGCTGGATGTGAAATGTGGGGCCTTGAAGGGTCTGAGAGCTGATCCGCTCATTTGCTGATGTTTTCAATTACATAGATCAGTGGTTCCCAAACTTTTTATAGTCCCATACCCCTTCAAACATTCAACCTCCAGCTGCGTACCCCCTCTAGCACCAGGGTCAGCGCACTCTCAAATGTTGTTTTTTGCCATTATTGTAAGCCTGCCACACACACACACACACACACACACACACACACACACACACACACACACACACACACACACACACACACACACACACACACACACACACACACACACACACACACACACACACACACACAATACAATACAATACATTTATTAAACATAACAATGAGTAAGAGTTTGTCACAACCCGGCTCGTGGGAAGTGACACAGAGCTCTTATAGGACCAGGGCACAAATAATAATAATCAATAATTTTGCTCTTTATTTAGCCATCTTACATATAAAACCTTATTTGTTCATCGACAATTGTGAATAACTCAGCACAGGTTAATGAGAAGGGTGTGCTTGAAAGGATGCACATAACTCTGCAATGTTGGGTTGTATTGGAGAGAGTCTCAGTCTTAAATCAATTTCCACACACAGTCTGTGCCTGTATTTAGTTTTCATGCTAGTGAGGGCCGAGAATCCACTCTCATATAGATATGAGATTGCAAAGGGCATCAGTGTCTTAACAGCACGATTTGCCAAGGCAGGACACTCTGAGCACAGCCTAATTCCGAAATCTGTCAGTGGCTTCTGATTATATTTTCACAGAACAGCTTGTTGCGATTTCGATGAGGCTCTCTTGTTCAGATATCGGTAAGTGGACTGGAGGCAAGGCATGAAAGGGATAACGTATCCAGTTGTTTGTGTCATCCGTTTCGGGAAAGTACCTGCGTAATTGCGCACCCAACTCACTCAGGTGCTTCGCTATATCACATTTGACATTGTCCGTAAGCTTGAGTTCATTTGCACACAAAAAATCCTACAATGATGGAAAGACCTGTGTGTTGTCCTTATTAATGCAGACAGAGAAGAGCTCCAACTTCTTAATCATAGCCTCAATTTTGCCCCGCACTTTGAATATAGTTGTGGAGAGTCACTGTAATCCTAGATTCAGATCATTCAGGCGAGAAAAAACATCACCCAGATAGGCCAGTCGTGTGAGAAACTCGTCATCGGTCAGACAAGTGAAAAATATGGTCAGTAAAGAAAACTTTAAGCTTGTCTCTCAATTCAAATAAACGTGTCAATACTTTGCCCCTTGATAACCAGCGCACTTTTGTATGTTGTAAAAGTGTTACATGGTCGCTGCCCATATCATTGCATAGTGCAGAAAATACCCGAGAGTTCAGGGGCCTTGTTTAAACAAAAAAAAAACATTTTCACTGTAGTGTCCAAAACGTCTTTCAAGCTGTCAGGCATTCCTTTGGCAGCAAGAGCCTCTCGGTGGATGCTGCAGTGTACCCAAGTGGCGTCGGGAGCAACTGCTTGCACGCGCGTTACCACTCCACTATGTCTCCCTGTCATGGCTTCTGCGCCATCAGTACAGATACCAACACATCTTGACCACCAAAGTCCATTTGATGTCACAAAGCCGTCCAGTACTTTAAAAATATCCTCTCCTGTTGTCCTGGTTTCCAGAAGAGGATGTCTTCCTTAATTGACCCCCCATTATCACGCCCTGATATGTTTCACCTGTCCTTGTGCTTGTCTCCACCCCTGTGTTCTCTGTTTGTCTGTTGCCAGTTCGTCTTGTTTGTCAAGTCAACCAGCATTTTGTCTCAGCTCCTGCTTTTTCGTAGTATCTTTTTTTCGCACCCTCCTGGTTTTGACCCTCCCCTGTCCTGTCTCTGAGCCCGCCTGCCTGAACACTCTGCCTGCCCCTGACCCTGAGCCTGCCGTCCAGTACCTTTTCCCCACCTTTATTTAACCAGGTAGGCCAGTTGAGAACAAGTTGTCATTTACAACTGCGACCTGGCCAAGATAAAGCAAAGCAGTGGGACAAAAACAACAACACAGAGTTACACATAAACAAACGTCCAGTCAATAACACAATAGAAAAATCTACGTACAGTGTGAGCAAATGTAGAAGAGTAGGGAGGTAAGGCAATAAACAGGCCATAGAGGCGAAATAATTACAATTTAGCATTAACACTGGAGTGATAGATGTGCAGATGATGTGCAAGTAGAGATACTGGGGTGCAAAAGAGCAAGAGGATAAATAACAATATGGGGATGAGGTAGTTGGGTGTGCTATTTACAGATTGGCTGTGTGCAGGTACAGTGATCGGTAAGCTGCTCTGACAGCTGATGCTTAAAGTCAGAGAGGGAGATATAAGACTCCAGCTTCAGTGATTCTTGTAATTCGTTCCAGTCATTGGCAGCAGAGAACTGGAAGAAAAGGCTGCCAAAGGATGTGTTGGCTTTGGGGATGACCAGTGAAATATACCTGGTGGAGCGCGTGCTATGCGTGGGTGATTACCGACCTCTGCCTGACCTGACCCTGCCTGCCGTCCTGTACCTTTGCCCCACTACTCTGGATTATTCGACCCCTGCCTGCCTTGACCTGATGTTTGCCTGCCCCGTTGCCGTAATAAACATTGTTATTTCGACACCGTCTGCATTTGGGTATTACCTGAAACCCGATAGTACGAACTGGCCATGACTGACCCAGCAGACTTGGACCAGCTCCGCAATGCCATCTCCTCCCAAGGAACCACCATTGGTAGGCACGAGGAGTTGCTTCGTGTTCTGATGGAAGAGTTACAAGACGTGGCCGAATGTCATGACCTAGCATTGGACGCATTACGGGAGCAATTCCGTAGGCAGTGGATTTCCGCATGCTAGCAGCGGAGGGTGCCTTGAACCGCTGTTCTACACGTTCCTGCACGGATTATCAGAGGAAGTAAAGGACGAGCTTGCAGCCCCGGAACTACCGACGGATCGACTCCCTCATCGCTTTGACCATCTGGATCGATGGACGGATACGGGAACATAGGAGGGAGAAGAGGTCTGATTGCGGTCCCAAATCACCCACTCAAGGATCCCACCTTGAATCGGATGAACTCCGGAAGTCCCCGGCATCTACGCCCCCGAGAGGATCCGAGTTTACCCAAGTTCCTCCAAGAGCCTCCGAAGTCTGCCGATTTACCTCTTCCCGAGCTGATGCAGCTCGGCAGGGCTAGGCTGTCTCCAGCCGAACGCGTATGCAGACTTAACACCCAGAGATAGGAATGAGTACTCTGGTGGGTCTTAAGTACAATTTTGCTTCTTCAACCTACTCGCACCCCTCTCCATGCCACCCTGCAGTGGGGTCTCTCCAGATACTCATCGACTCAGGGGCAGATATCTACGTTACCCTGGCGTCCGAGCTGGGCATCCCTACTCAATTCCTCTCCATTCCCATGAATGTTAGAGCGCTGGACGGGCGCTCTATACGCCGCGTCACCCACCATACCACCCCCATCAACCTACAAGTGTCGGGGAACCACAGCGAGACGATCCAATTCCTGCTAATTGAGTCTCTGCAGGTTCCTGTGGTATTGGGATTCTCTTGGCTCAAGTGACACAATCCCTCAATTGACTGGTCTACTGGTGCCATCGTGGGCTGGAGCCCGTTCTGCCACAATCATTGCCTGAAATCAGCTCTGCCTGCCCCGGAACGTCTTCCTGTGGGCTTGGAAATTGCCCCAAACGTTTCAGCCATTCCCGCAGAGTACCAGAACCTCCGGGAGGGGTTCAGTAAGGCCCGAGCCACTTCGTTTCCGCAACACCAACCGGTACCCAAGGATGTTAAGCTGGATGCGCTGGTACCCCCGGAAGCCGAGACATTTTCCCCCTGCTCCAAAATCATTAACCCCTCTGCTGTTCATCCTCTGTTGCACCGTACCCTCCGTATACTTCCTACTTTTCATGTGTCTAGATGTAAACCCATGTCTCACAGCCCTTTGTCTCCTGTTTCCAGACCCACCCCTCTCCCCTGTCTCATCGACGGCCAACCGGCATACAGGGTGAGACGTCTCCTGAAGGTTCGACCTCAGGGCAGAGGTTTCCACTATCTGGTTGACTGGTAGGGTTATGGCCCAGATAAGAGGTGCAGGGTCTCCGCTAGGGACATCATGGACCCAGGCCCCATCTCTGAATTCCAACGCCGGCACCCCGCTCAACCAGGTATGCGCCAGGTGGCGTCCCTAGAGGGGGGGGGGGGGGGGGGGGGGGTACTGTCACACCCTGATCTGTTTCACCTGTCCTTGTGCTTGTCTCCACCCCCCTCCAGGTGTTGCCCATCTTCCCAATTATCCCCTGGGTACTTAAATCTGTGTTCTCTGTTTGTCTGTTGCCAGATCGTCTTGTTTGTCAAGTCAACCAGCGTTTTGTCTCAGCTCCTGCTTTTTCCAAGTCTCTCTTTTTCTCGCCCTCCTGGTTTTGACTCTTGCCTGTCCTGTCTCTGAGCCCACCTGCCTGACCACTCTGCCTGACCCTTATTTGTACTATTTTCTACATTGTAGAATAATAGTGAAGACATCACAATTATGAAATAACACAAGGAATGAGGTAGTAACCAAAAAAGTGTTAAACAAATCAAAATATATTTTATAATTAAAATTCTTCAAATAGCCACCCTTTGCTTTGATGATAGCTTTGCACTCTCTTGGCATTCTCTCAACCAGCTTCATGAGGTAGTCACCTGGAATGCATTTCAATTAACAGGTGTGTCTTGTTAGTTAATTTGTGGAATTTCTTTCCTTCTTAATGCTTTTGAGCCAATCAGTTGTGCTGTGACAATGTAGGGGGAGTATACAGAAGATAGCCCTATTTGGTAAAAGACCATGTCCATATTATGGCAAGAACAGCTCAAATAAGCAAAGAGAAACGAAAGTCCATCATTACTTTAAAACATGAAGGTCAGTCAATATGAAAAATGTGCAGTCGCAAAAACCATTAAGCGCCATGATGAAACTGGCTCTCATGAGGACCATCACAAGAATGGAAGACCCAGAGTTACCTCTCCTGTAGAGGATAAGTTCATTAGAGTTACCAGCCACAGATATTGCAGCCCAAATAAATGCTTCACAGAGTTCAAGTAACAGACACATCTCAACATCCTGTTGAGTGGAGACTGCGTGAAATCAGGCCTTCATGGTTGAATTGCTGCAAAGACACCACCTCTAAAGGACACCAATAAGAAGAAGAGACTTGCTTGGACAAAGAAACACGAGCAATGGACAATAGACCGGTGGCAATCTGTCCTCTGGTCTGATGAGTCCAAATTTGAGATTTTTGGTTCCAACCGCCGTGTGAGACGCAGAGTAGGTGAACTGATGATCTCTGCATGTGTGGTTCCCTCTGTGAAGCATGGAGGAGAAGGTGTGATGGTGTGGGGGTGCTTTGCTGGTGACACTGTCTGTGATTTATTTAGAATTCAAGGCACACTTAACCAGCATGGCTACCACAGCATTCTGCAGTGATACGCCATCCCATCTGGTTTGGGCTTAGTGGGACTATCATTTGATTTTGAACAGGACAATGACCCAACACACCTCCAGGCTGTGTACGGGCTATTTTACCAAGAAGGAGAGGGATGGCGTGCTGCATCAGATGACCTGGCCTCCACAATCCCCCGACCTCAAACAAATTGAGATGGTTTGGGATGAGTCGGACCGCAGAGTGAAGGAAAAGTAGCCAACAAGTGCTCAACATATGTGGGAACTCCTTCAAGACTGTTGGAAAAGCATTCCAGGTGAAGATGGTTGACAGAATGCCAAGAGTGTGCAAAGCTGTCATCAAGGCAAAGGGTGGTTACTTTTGAAGAATCTCAAATCTCAAATATATTTTGATTTGTTTAACTCTTTTTTGGTTACTACATGAATCCATATGTGTTATTTCATAGTTTTGATGTCTTCACTATTATTCCACAATGTAGAAAAGAGTAAAAAATAAAGAAAAACCCTTGAATGAGTAGGTGTCCTAAAAGTTGTGACCGGTAGAGTAAGTGAGCCCCAAATCAATGTAGTTTTCATCATATTTGCGCCTTTTTGATGGTCCAATGTCCCTGTCTGTTGTTCGGTGCTTTCCCGGGTAAGGGGGAAGTAGCTCTTTGGCTGCATCAGATTCACCACTGTCAGTGTCCATGCTAGCTGGGCTAATAACAAATGTTGAAATACTGATGCTAGCATTGGATGTGCATGTGGAAGCAGAACAACTTGTGTTGTCAACAGGTGCAGGTGTAGTACTGCTGGTTGTAGCAGAACTACCAGTAGAGCTGGTATGTGTCTCTATGGATGCGGGTCTTACTTTTTTAAACTTTTTTTTAACCATTTATCAATTTTCGAGCAAACTGAATGCAAACCGAAGCATCTGCCCCTGAGTCGAGCATCAGCTTCGGTTGGCTACATACAGACCGTTAGTGGAATTCCCGTGAGAGAGTAACGGTTAATGTGATTGGATGTTAATTATTTGAATAGGCTACTGTGGGAGTAAATGGTACATATAGGGACAGATATAATGCTATAGAGCAAAGGCAGGTGTACATTAGACCACAAGAGGAGAAGGCGACACTTAAGTGCATATACTATTCTGGAAAGGGCAGCATACCAAAGATTAGAGAGGAACAAACATAAGTATAATGGCCAAGGCCATAAGTGCCTAGGATAAGCTGGACATACTAATGTTGGAGGAACACACAGTCTACTAGTCCTAATAAGGGCAACATACCAAAGAGCACACCAAGCTAAAAACGTAAATACAAAGGCCAAAGAGATAGGCCCATAGGATAGCTGGACATATATTATTTTTAGGACACGAAAGAGACCTGCCACCATTATAATCGAATCAAGAGCCGATATGGGCGTTATTGGGCGTGAACAAGCAGGAAGCTTAAACTAAAAGATAATGGTGGTAGATGGACTGAGGGAAGGAACTTCATTTGCATGTGGGATGGACTCATATGCTGTATGTGTATAAAAACAGAGCCAGTGCTTATGGAAGTGGGTCTTTTCCGCGGACTGACACGGCTTCTGATATTTTGTATTAAAAGCCTATATTGAATTCACAAGTGTTATATTTGTAATACGATTTTCCACGACACTACCTGTATTTGACATTGTGTTGTCTGAGAACTGGAAGGAAAGGCGGCCAAAGGTGATGTTGGCTTTGGGGATGATTTGACACACTGAACTCTGTCTGTGAAGTAGTTGGTGAACCAGGCGAGGCAGTCATTTGAGAAACCAAGGCTGTTGAGTCTGCCGATAAGAATACGGTGATTGACAGACTCGAAAGCCTTGGCCAGGTCGATGAAGACGGCTGCACAGTACTGTCTTTTATCGATGGCGGTTATGATATCGTTTAGTACCTTGAGCGTGGCTGAGGTGCCCCCCTGAGCAGCACGAAAACCGGATTGCACAGCGGAGAAGGTACGGTGGGATTCGAAATGGTCAGTGATCTGTTTATTAACTTGGCTTTCGAAGACTTTAGAAAGGCAGGGCAGGTTGGATATAGGTCTATAACAGTTTGGGTCTAGAGTGTCACCCCTTTGAAGAAGGGGATGACCGCGGCAGCTTTCAATCTTTAGGGATCTGGGACGATATACAAAAGAGGTTGAACAGACTGGTAATAGGGGTTGCAACAATGGCGGCGGATAATTTTAGAAAGAGAGGGTCCAGATTGTCTAGCCCAGCTGATTTGTACGGGTCCAGGTTTTGCAGCTCTTTCAGAACATCTGCTATCTGGATTTGGGTGAAGGAGAAGCTGGGGAGCTTGGGCAAGTAGCTGCGGGGGATGCGGAGCTGTTGGCCGGGGTTGGGGTAGCATGGAGGAAAGCATGGCCAGCCGTAGAGAAAACTTTTTTGAGTTTGTGCTACAGGATGCAAAATTCTGTTTGAAAAAGCTAGCCTTTGCTTTCCTGACTGACTGCGTGCATTGGTTCCTGACTTCCCTGAAAAGTTGCATATCGCGGGAACTATTCGATGCTAGTGCAGTCCGCCACAGGATGTTTTTGTGCTGGTCAAGGGCAGTCAGGTCTGGAGTGAACCAAGGGGCATATCTGTTCTTAGTTCTACATTTTTTGAAAGGGGCATGCGCTGCCTTGTCTGGCAGCGAAACAGTTCATTCAGCCTCATTTACTGCCTTTTAAAGAAACATAGCTGATATGGCTGACTTGCTTAAACAAATGTGGTTTCTACTGACAATTGAGATGTACAAACTATGGCATAAGGGGACGACAAGCAGATAAGAGGCAATCCGTAATTTCAATTAAGACATTAATGAGCGAGTGAAGATGGACGTAGTCAATATAACTATTTATTCGGCACTTTTAAATGTACAGCGAATTCAGAACATTGGCCATTCTTACAGTATTCTCTCTGTACTCCAAGTTAGAACCGTAGGATAAATAAAGGAGGCATATAAGCAGACAATGAAAGCTCTTACAATATTCAATGATTACATTTCTCTAAAACAGGCTATAGGCTACATGTGCACCACCAATTTAGAACAGTAGGCGAAATTAAGAGGTGAAAATAGACCAAATTATTAGGGTGAGGCACATTGAACGCCGTTTGGGTCTTTGCGTGTCAAGAAAGATACATGTCAAATAACACTATTTGACTCGTTAAATAAGCTTTTAATTTCACACGTCAAATAACTCAATTCTATTATAGAATGTTGTGGGTGCTGAATTTGCAGGTGCAAGCCAAGCGCCACCACTACTATCAGTAGCACTGTCAAAGCGGTACAAAAAAGTCTGAAACAAGCACACACCGGCCACAAACGATGTGTTTACAATACCGCGTTGGTGAAAATAGACCAAATTATTAGGGTGAGGCACATGGGCTACTAACAGCTTACTACACAACATACACTTAGTATTACTTTCTTAGCTACAGTACATTTTTGGACTGACCTTGTTCACTTAAACAGGAATCGGATGCGGCGGTCCTTTGTGGGCAAATTTTGTCATCAAACTTTGTCATCAAAGTCTGGCATTCTCTGGATTTATGGTGGGAACTCGGAAAAAAACACACACAGCCACTCCACTGAATAGCAGGCTAGTGATTGCTTTGCAATGCTTGTAGCTAGCCACTAATTACTTCCAAACCACTCATTGTTGAATTAGCGATTTCCAACTTGTTGTGTAATGGGTATGTTCAATGACTGATGGGCACCAATACGTTTTATCTATAAATTCTCTTCATTATTTCTCTTCATATGACAAGGATTAAAAAGTATTTGCCAGTAGATTGTAGACTTGATTCATGATGATAACTGCTAGCTAACATTTTGAAAGGAAGATGTTGACATGACCAGTCCAATCAAAGCTACTGTACATATAACGTGATTTGACATAATTTTATCTCTGGCCAATGACCTTGAGCCTTCTTGGAAGTGCACGTATAATATAACTCTATGACAGGACCTAAAGGGCTGACATTTTCGATGTCTACTCTTACTAAGGACTTAGACTTGGCCTGTGACGTAGTGTCCCCATGAGTGACAGAACACTGAGCCAATCAGGCACAATGCTCGTATTTTCTGCTTGCTTGCCCCACCACCACAGAAAGCACTGAGCTAGCCTGAAAGACCAGCATTTGGGAGCTGATTACTCAAGAAAACAACATCGTTTACATCGTTTGCAAACTGATATGTGACACGTACTAATGCCAAAATAACATGCACAAAAATAAAAAATAAAATAAAAATGTGGGGTTCAAAACAGGTGGGACTCTGCTATAGACCCCACCTGCCCTGAATGACGGCTTGCCACTGCTCCTACCCTAGTCTAGCTTACTCTACTTTCCCCGATTAAAGGGGGAGTAGCACTTATTTCTCAATGTCAGAAACACATATAAAAATAATAGTATCTTAGAGCCCCCCCAAGAAATCACCCCCAAATTACAAAACTCTTATGTCAATTGTTATAATAATATTGGGTTTGAGGTTCTCTCCAAATCAGCTCCATTCAACGCCCCGTGGTCTGCGTCACACGGTGAATAAAAAACGATGTAAAAAGTTAGATACATTTGTGAGAATGAGGCAGGTGAATTGGTCCCTTAACAACACTGCTAACCTTGTGCCTAACCCCAACCTTAAATTAAAACCAAAAAGCATTTTTATTTTACGAAATAGACAATTTGAGCAATTTGAGCAATTGAGCATGTACTCGTCAATCTGCGGGGCACATTTTATCCATGAGAACTTCCACGGCTATCAACACTGGAAGCAGTGCTTCAGCAGTGGTGGAAAAAGTACCCAATTGTCATACTTGAGTAAAAGTAAAGATACATTTATAGAAAATTACTCAAGTAACAGTCACCCAGTAAAATACTACTTGAGTAAAAGTCTAAAAATATTTGGTTTTAAATATACTTATGTATCAAAAGTAAAAGTATAAATAATTTCACATTCCTTATATAGCCAGGGGCACACTCCAACACTCAGACATAATTTACAAATTAAGCATTTGTGTTTAGTGAGACTGCCAGACAAGAGGCAGTAGGGATGTTCTCTTGATGTGTGTGAATTGGACCATTTTCCTGTTCTGCTAAGCATTCAAAATTTAATGAGTACCTTTGGGTGTCAGGGAAAATGTATGGAGTAAAAAGTACATTATTTTCTTTAGGAATGTACAGTGAGGGAAAAAAGTATTTGAACCCCTGCTGATTTTGTACGTTTGCTCACTGACAAAGAATTGATCAGTCTATAATTTTAATGGTAGGTTTTTTTGAACAGTTAGAGACAGAATAACAAAAAAAATCCAGAAAAACGCATGTCAAAAATTTTATAAATTGATTTGCATTTTAATGAGGGAAATAAGTATTTGACCCCCTCTCAATCAGAAAGATTTCTGGCTCCCAGGTGTCTTTTATACAGGTAACGAGCTGAGATTAGGAGCACACTCTTCAAGGGAGTACTCCTAATCTCAGTTTGTTACCTGTATAAAAGACACCTGTCCACAGAAGCAATCAATCAATCAGATTCCAAACTCTCCACCATGGCCAAGACCAAAGAGCTCTCCAAGGATGTCAGGGACAAGATTGTAGACCTACACAAGGCTGGAATGTGCTACAAGACCATCGCCAAGCAGCTTGGTGAGAAGGTGACAACAGTTGGTGCGATTATTCACAAATGGAAGAAACACAAAAGAACTGTCAATCTCCCTCTGCCTGGGGCTCCATGCAAGATCTCACCTCGTGGAGTTGCAATGATCATGAGAACGGTGAGGAATCAGCCCAGAACTACACGGAAGGATCTTGTCAATGATCTCAAGGCAGCTGGGACAATAGTCACCAAGAAAACAATTGGTAACACACTACGCCGTGAAGGACTGAAATCCTGCAGCACCCGCAAGGTCCCCCTGCTCAAGAAAGCACATATACATGCCCGTCTGAAGTTTGCCAATGAACATCTGAATGATTCAGAGGACAACTGGGTGAAAGTGTTGTGGTCAGATGAGACCAAAATGGAGTTCTTTGGCATCAACTCAACTCGCCGTGTTTGGAGGAGGAGGAATGCTGCCTATGACCCGAAGAACACCATCCCCACCGTTAAACATGGAGGTGGAAACATTATGCTTTGGGGGTGTTTTTCTGCTAAGGGGACAGGACAACTTCACCGCATCAAAGGGACGATGGACGGGGCCATGTACCGTCAAATCTTGGGTGAGAACCTCCTTCCCTCAGCCAGGGCATTGAAAATGGGTTGTGGGATGGGTATTCCAGCATGACAATGACCCAAAACACACGGCCAAGGCAACAAAGGAGTGGCTCAAGAAGAAGCACATTAAGGTCCTGGAGTGGCCTAGCCAGTCTCCAGACCTTAATCCCATAGAAAATCTGTGGAGGGAGCTGAAGGTTCGAGTTGCCAAATGTCAGCCTTGAAACCTTAATGACTTGGACAAGATCTGCAAAGAGGAGTGGGACAAAATCCCTCCTGAGATGTGTGCAAACCTGGTGGCCAACTACAAGAAACGTCTGACCTCTGTGATTGCCAACAAGGGTTTTGCCACCAAGTACTAAGTCATGTTTTGCAGAGGGGTCAAATACTTATTTCCCTCATTAAAATGCAAATCAATTTATAACATTTGACATGCGTTTTTCTGGATTTTTTTTTGTTATTCTGTCTCTCACTGTTCAAATAAACCTACCATTAAAATTATAGACTGATCATTTCTTTGTCAGTGGGCAAACGTACAAAATCAGCAGGGGATCAAATACTTTTTTCCCTCACTGTAGTGGATTAAAATTAAAAGTTGTCAAAATATAAAGTAAAGTAAAGATACCCCAAAAAACGACTTAAGTAGTATTTTTACTTAAGTACTTTACACCACTGTTCACGATGATGACTGCTTGTCTAATTAGATAGTATGCTAGCTAATATTTTGAAAGTATAATGTTGACATGATCAGTCCAATCAAAGCCCCAAGGGGGCTTGAACTGCCTTGCTCTCCCTGTAGATTCTGCGGTGACGTAGTGTCCCCATGAGTGACAGAACACTGAACCAATCACGGCGCAACTAGAGAAGATTACCAGTGACTATGCTCTGTGCTTTCGTTGGCTGCCCCTCCACCACAGAAAGCATTGAGCGAGACAAACACCTGCATTTTGGAGCTGCCTTACTCAAGAAAGAGACCATGTTTGTGTGGCTTTATTAACTCAAGGACCTTTAAAAAAAAAATATATATATATATACATTGTTTGCAAACTGATAACACTAATTAATTGTAAAATAACACAAACACATTATATATATATATATATATATATACATATATACATACATACATACATACATACATCACACACATATATATATACACACATATACAAATAATATATGTGTGTGTGTTATATATATTTATATATATATATATATATATTATTATTATTTATTTTTTTTTGCTAAATATGTGGGGCTCAAAACTGCTCCACCTGTCCTGAATGATGGGTCGCCACTGGTCCTATGTAGCAGCCTTTACATGGGCTTTAATAAAAACTAGTGCACTATATAGGGAATAGGATGTGCGTGTCCTCTGGTCAAAAGTAGTGCACTATATGCGATCCCCCAGTGTTGTAGCCTGCGATCCCCCAGTGTTGTAGCCTGCAATCCCCCAGTGTTGTAGCCTGCAATCCCCCAGTGTTGTAGCCTGCAATCCCCCAGTGTTGTAGCCTGTGATCCCCCATGTGATCCCCCAGTGTTGTAGCCTGTGATCCCCCAGTGTTGTAGCCTGTGATCCCCCAGTGTTGTAGCCTGTAATCCCCCAGTGTTGTAGCCTGTAATCCCCCAGTGTGGTAGCCTGTAATCCCCCAGTGTGGTAGCCTGTAATCCCCCAGTGTGGTAGCCTGTAATCCCCCAGTGTGGTAGCCTGTAATCCCCCAGTGTGGTAGCCTGTAATCCCCAGTGTGGTAGCCTGTAATCCCCCAGTGTGGTAGCCTGTAATCCCCCAGTGTGGTAGCCTGTAATCCCCCAGTGTGGTAGCCTGTAATCCCCCAGTGTTGTAGCCTGTGATCCCCCAGTGTTGTAGCCTGTAATCCCCCAGTGTTGTAGCCTGTAATCCCCCAGTGTGGTAGCCTGTAATCCCCCAGTGTGGTAGCCTGTAATCCCCCAGTGTGGTAGCCTGTAATCCCCCAGTGTTGTAGCCTGTAATCCCCCAGTGTTGTAGCCTGTAATCCCCCAGTGTGGTAGCCTGTAATCCCCCAGTGTTGTAGCCTGTAATCCCCCAGTGTTGTAGCCTGTGATCCCCCAGTGTGGTAGCCTGTAATCCCCCAGTGTGGTAGCCTGTAATCCCCCAGTGTTGTAGCCTGTGATCCCCCAGTGTGGTAGCCTGTGATCCCCCAGTGTTGTAGCCTGTGATCCCCCAGTGTTGTAGCCTGTGATCCCCTAGTGTGGTAGCCTGTGATCCTCCAGTGTGGTGGCCTGTGATCCTCCAGTGTGGTGGCCTGTGATCCTCCAGTGTGGTGGCCTGTGATCCTCCAGTGTGGTGGCCTGTAATCCCCCAGTGTGGTGGCCTGTAATCCCCCAGTGTTGTAGCCTGTGATCCCCCAGTGTGGTAGCCTGTGATCCCCCAGTGTGGTAGCCTGTAATCCCCCAGTGTGGTAGCCTGTAATCCCCCAGTGTGGTAGCCTGTAATCCCCCAGTGTGGTAGCCTGTGATCCCCCAGTGTGGTAGCCTGTAATCCCCCAGTGTTGTAGCCTGTGATCCCCCAGTGTGGTAGCCTGTAATCCCCCAGTGTGGTAGCCTGTAATCCCCCAGTGAGGTAGCCTGTGATCCCCCAGTGTGGTAGCCTGTAATCCCCCAGTGTTGTAGCCTGTAATCCCCCAGTGTTGTAGCCTGTGATCCCCTAGTGTGGTAGCCTGTGATCCCCCAGTGTTGTAGCCTGTAATCCCCCAGTGTGGTAGCCTGTAATCCCCCAGTGTTGTAGCCTGTAATCTCCCAGTGTGGTAGCCTGTGATCCCCCAGTGTGGTAGCCTGTGATCCCCCAGTGTGGTAGCCTGTGATCCCCCAGTGTTGTAGCCTGTAATCCCCCAGTGTGGTAGCCTGTAATCCCCCAGTGTTGTAGCCTGTAATCCCCCAGTGTGGTAGCCTGTAATCCCCCAGTGTTGTAGCCTGTAATCCCCCAGTGTGGTAGCCTGTAATCCCCCAGTGTGGTAGCCTGTAATCCCCCAGTGTAGTAGCCTGTAATCCCCCAGTGAGGTAGCCTGTAATCCCCCAGTGTTGTAGCCTGTAATCCCCCAGTGTGGTAGCCTGTAATCCCCCAGTGTTGTAGTCTGTAATCCCCCAGTGAGGTAGCCTGTAATCCCCCAGTGTGGTAGCCTGTAATCCCCCAGTGTGGTAGCCTGTAATCCCCCAGTGTTGTAGCCTGTAATCCCCCAGTGTGGTAGCCTGTAATCCCCCAGTGTTGTAGCCTGTAATCCCCCAGTGTGGTAGCCTGTAATCCCCCAGTGTTGTAGCCTGTAATCCCCCAGTGAGGTAGCCTGTAATCCCCCAGTGTGGTAGCCTGTAATCCCCCAGTGTGGTAGCCTGTAATCCCCCAGTGTGGTAGCCTGTAATCCCCCAGTGTTGTAGCCTGTAATCCCCCAGTGTTGTAGCCTGTAATCCCCCAGTGTGGTAGCCTGTAATCCCCCAGTGTGGTATCCTGTAATCCCCCAGTGTAGTAGCCTGTAATCCCCCAGTGAGAGAGCATCCTACATCCCGACTGTCTCTCTGCCATCACACTCTCCCCACCGCCGCTGCTCACCATCACCACCATGCCATCCCATATTACATCTCTGCCACTCAGCACCAACGGATCAGCAAACCAATTTCACACACACACACACACACACACACACACACACACACACACACACACACACACAGGGCGATGCTACGAGGATGACACAGAGACGAGGATCCACGCTACGAGAGAGAGAGAGATGTAGGGGAACAGGGGAATAGGACTAGTGGTTTATTTCATTGCATTAGAGTAAAGGACTGTCAGCGGTACCCTTACAGTGACGGAGGGGACTAAACACACACTATATCACACGATAGCCTGGACCTCTCAAGTCATGCTCTCAACACAATCTACAGTATACAGGCCATATCATTGAAGTGCACGAGAGAGCGAGAGAAAGAAAGCAAGAGAGCAAAAGAAAAATACACATTTAGTTTATCCAGTGACATCATCCTTCTGTTGTACAGGAAGAGCCCATGTACAGTATTGAATGACAACGTTTTGTCTGCCCCTTCAATACAAAACGACCCTTTTCATGTACAGTATTGAATGACAACGTTTTGTCTGCCCCTTCAATACAAAACGACCCTTTTCATGTACAGTATTGAATGACAACGTTTTGTCTGCCCCTTCAATACAAAACGACCCTTTTCATGTACAGTATTGAATAACAACATTCTGTCTGCCCCTTCAATACAAAACGACCCTTTTCATGTACAGTATTGAATGACAACGTTTTGTCTGCCCCTTCAATACAAAACGACCCTTTTCATGTACAGTATTGAATAACAACGTTTTGTCTGCCCCTTCAATACAAAACGACCCTTTTCATGTACAGTATTGAATAACAACATTCTGTCTGCCCTTTCAATACAAAACAACCCTTTTCAATGCCACCGACTGAAAATATCCAGTCATTGGGGAAATCTATTATTGTATTTCTTCTAACAGAGATTGGAATGTGATATCATGTGACTGGTTATTAGAGCCGACCACCAAACCCCTGATAGAAGCCAGTCCTGCTGAGGAAAGACAATGGGTTGCGAGGTCTGTTCCCATCTGCACCCACACAGTACACCAGACACCCAGAGGACCCTGTCCCTCTCCTCGTCTGCCCTCCTTCTCTCCTCTCCCTGCCAATACCATAACACACAGCCCTTAGAACAGATCACAGAAGCCAGACACACATAGAACCCTGGCTGGGTTTGATTTGAGGAGAAAATACGTTTCCGCTTACAGGGAGGAGCTCTGCTTCTGCTTTTCAGAGTGGATTAAAATCAGACTCTGTTTACTGCAGGAATCTAAATACAAACAGACAGAGGAGGACTTGGCTGGGATGGATGGAGCGGAGTAGAAGATGGATAGACAGACAAGTGGAGAGATGGGGCAGACAGGCCGGTAGGCAGGCAGGCATACAGACAAAGACGCACAGACACAGACAGGCAGGCATACAGACAAAGACACACAGACACAGACAGGCAGGCATACAGACAAAGACACACAGACACAGACAGGCAGGCATACAGACAAAGACACACAGACACAGACAGGCAGGCATACAGACAAAGACACACAGACACAGACAGGCAGGCATACAGACAAAGACACACAGACACAGACAGGCAGGCATACAGACAAAGACACACAGACACAGACAGGCAGGCATACAGTAAGTCTCATGTACAGAAGGGCAGCAAGGATAAAACCATAATCCCAGACAGAAAGACAGGAACATTGTGCATCCAGGGAGCTGGATTTTGATTTGGTTGGAGGGGAAACATGTAATTCCTGGAGAACTCTGTCATGAAGAGATTGACTGGAGAGACCAAGATGGCAGACGTCCTCACCTTGACCTTGCATTGTTTTTCAAATCAAATCATTTTTCCTAATCTGCAAGGTCAGCAAGTTGGATTAAATCCCCATGAAGTATCAAAATAAAATCCTGTTGTTCAAATGTATCGTCATGATTTGAATTGACCTGTAATGTCAAACAACCCTCTTCAGTCTTTAACCTCCTGTACTTTTCCAATCAGCCTGACAGTGGGCAGGGTCTAGTGAATGGAGAATCCTAATTCTGCCCACGTGTTGCACTCCTCTACTCTATATCACATACACGCTGGAGCCATAAGACTGCTGAACAATTCATCAAAATGGCCACCCAGACAATTTGCATTGACCTACACTGCTGCAACTTGCTGTTAATTATCTATGCATAGTCACTCCACTCCTACCTACATGTACAAATGACCTCGACTAACCTGTACCCCCACACATTGACTTGGTACTGGTACCCCCTGTATTTAGTCTCATTCATTTTATTTTATTGTGTAACTTTTTTTTTTGTAAATATTTTCTCAACTCTATTTTCTTACAGAGTTAAGGGCTTGTAAGTAAGCATTTCACAGTAAGGTCTACACCTACTGCATTCGGCACATGTGACAAATAACATTTGATTTGATATAGACCAGGGTAAACACACCCATCACTGGTCCTCCTCAACACTCAACACGTTCCATGTGTCATCCTAACCAACATCTACATTCAATCAACTAAAGATCCCAGGGATCGTATTTCCTGTTCTGGATGCTTAGGAGAGGATAGAAGAGGATATCAGAGGATACATGGTGCACTTATGATGACGTGTGTTTATAAAAGAAGGTGGGTCTACTGTGTGACACATTGAGAATAAATATTGGGGTCCATGAGCAAATGTTATGGCTGTGCCAATCCCATCATATTCATCAGCAAGCTACTCCAAGAAACAAAAAGCTACACAAGCAGGAGAAAATATGGTGTACCATTGCCTACAACTCTATTTAATTAAAACGTCATAAACTCTATTTAATCAAAACGCCATAAAACATCTGTCAGTCACATGCAGATAAAATGGATTGCTCCAAAAAGTTTGTTCTTACAGTATATAAAGTATAGAGTGAAGGAAAACTGCTTATATGAGTGTGTCGCCAAGCTATTCCTCTGGGGAATAGAATAGAGGTCTCTGCATATTCTGTACTCTGAAGGTTGTTGTCATTCAAACTGACGCACGTTGATCAGCCGGACAGCATAAAGAGAGACAAGTGTTCTGCTTCACCATCGGCATATCACACTAACGCATCTCCCACAAACAAGAAGAGAGGTAGAAAGGGGATAGAGAAAAGAGAGATAGAGAGAAAGAGTTAGAGAGGAATAGAGGTAGAAATAAGAGAGGTAGAGAGGTAGAGAGTAGAGCAGTAGAGAGTAGAGCAGTAGAGAGTAGAGCAGTAGAGAGAAGAGCGGTAGAGAGTAGGGCAGTAGAGAGAAGAGCGGTAGAGAGTAGAGCGGTAGAGAGTAGAGCGGTAGAGAGAAGAGCGGTAGAGAGTAGAGCGGTAGAGAGTAGGGCAGTAGAGAGTAGAGCGGTAGAGAGAAGAGCGGTAGAGAGTAGAGCGGTAGAGAGTAGAGCGGTAGAGAGTAGAGCGGTAGAGAGTAGAGCGGTAGAGAGTAGAGCGGTAGAGAGTAGAGCGGTAGAGAGAAGAGCGGTAGAGAGTAGAGCGGTAGAGAGTAGGGCGGTAGAGAGAAGAGCGGTAGAGAGTAGAGCGGTAGAGAGAAGGGCAGTAGAGAGAAGAGCAGTAGAGAGAAGAGCAGTAGAGAGAAGAGCAGTAGAGAGAAGAGCAGTAGAGAGTAGAGCAGTAGAGAGTAGGGCGGTAGAGAGAAGAGCGGTAGAGAGAAGAGCAGTAGAGAGTAGAGCAGTAGAGAGAAGAGCAGTAGAGAGAAGAGCGGTAGAGAGAAGAGCGGTAGAGAGAAGAGCGGTAGAGAGAAGGGCGGTAGAGAGTAGAGCGGTAGAGAGTAGAGCGGTAGAGAGAAGGGCAGTAGAGAGAAGAGCGGTAGAGAGAAGAGCGGTAGAGAGTAGAGCGGTAGAGAGAAGAGCGGTAGAGAGAAGAGCGGTAGAGAGAAGAGCGGTAGAGAGAAGAGCGGTAGAGAGTAGAGCGGTAGAGAGAAGGGCAGTAGAGAGAAGAGCAGTAGAGAGAAGAGCAGTAGAGAGAAGAGCAGTAGAGAGAAGAGCAGTAGAGAGTAGAGCAGTAGAGAGTAGGGCGGTAGAGAGAAGAGCGGTAGAGAGAAGAGCAGTAGAGAGTAGAGCAGTAGAGAGAAGAGCAGTAGAGAGAAGAGCGGTAGAGAGAAGAGCGGTAGAGAGAAGAGCGGTAGAGAGAAGGGCGGTAGAGAGTAGAGCGGTAGAGAGTAGAGCGGTAGAGAGAAGAGCGGTAGAGAGAAGAGCGGTAGAGAGTAGAGCGGTAGAGAGAAGAGCGGTAGAGAGTAGAGCGGTAGAGAGTAGAGCGGTAGAGAGTAGAGCGGTAGAGAGTAGAGCGGTAGAGAGTAGAGCGGTAGAGAGTAGAGCGGTAGAGAGTAGAGCGGTAGAGAGTAGAGCGGTAGAGAGTAGAGCGGTAGAGAGTAGAGAGAAGAGCGGTAGAGAGTAGAGCGGTAGAGAGTAGAGCGGTAGAGAATAGAGCGGTAGAGAGTAGAGCGGTAGAGAGTAGAGCGGTAGAGAGTAGAGCGGTAGAGAGTAGAGCGGTAGAGAGAAGAGCGGTAGAGAGTAGAGCGGTAGAGAGTAGAGCGGTAGAGAGTAGAGCGGTAGAGAGTAGAGCGGTAGAGAGAAGAGCGGTAGAGAGAAGAGCGGTAGAGAGTAGAGCGGTAGAGAGTAGAGCGGTAGAGAGTAGAGCGGTAGAGAGTAGAGCGGTAGAGAGTAGAGCGGTAGAGAGGTAGAGCGGTAGAGAGGTAGAGAGAAGAGCGGTAGAGAGTAGAGCGGTAGAGCGGTAGAGAGTAGAGCGGTAGAGAGAAGAGCGGTAGAGAGAAGAGCGGTAGAGAGTAGAGCGGTAGAGAGTAGAGCGGTAGAGAGTAGAGCAGTAGAGAGAAGAGCAGTAGAGAGTAGAGCAGTAGAGAGTAGAGCGGTAAAGAGTAGAGCGGTAGAGAGAAGAGCGGTAGAGAGTAGAGCGGTAGAGAGAAGAGCGGTAGAGAGAAGAGCGGTACAGAGTAGAGCGGTAGAGAGAAGAGCGGTAGAGAGTAGAGCGGTAGAGAGTAGAGAGAAGAGCGGTAGAGAGTAGAGCAGTAGAGAGTAGAGCAGTAGAGAGTAGAGCAGTAGAGAGTAGAGCAGTAGAGAGTAGAGCAGTAGAGAGTAGAGCAGTAGAGCAGTAGAGAGTAGAGCAGTAGAGAGAAGAGCAGTAGAGCAGTAGAGAGGTAGAGTAGAGAGGAGAGAATAGAGACGAGAGGTAGAGAGTAGAGCGGTAGAGTAGAGAGGTAGAGTAGAGAGTAGAGAGGTAGAGTAGAGAGGTAGAGTAGAGAGGTAGATTAGAGAGGTAGATTAGAGAGGTAGAGAGTAGAGAGGTAGAGTAGAGAGGTAGAGTAGAGAGCTAGAGTAGAGAGCTAGAGTAGAGAGCTAGAGAGTAGAGAGGTAGAGTAGAGAGGTAGAGTAGAGAGGTAGAGAGTAGAGAGGTAGAGTAGAGAGGTAGAGTAGAGAGGTAGAGAGTAGAGAGGTAGAGTAGAGAGGTAGAGTAGAGAGGTAGAGAGTAGAGAGGTAGCGAGTAGAGAGGTAGAGAGGTAGAGAGGTAGAGAGTAGAGAGGTAGAGTAGAGAGGTAGAGTAGAGAGGTAGAGTAGAGAGGTAGAGTAGAGAGTTAGAGTAGAGAGGTAGAGTAGAGAGGTAGAGTAGAGAGGTAGAGTAGAGAGGTAGAGAGTGGAGAGGTAGAGAGTAGAGAGGTAGAGTAGAGGTAGAGTAGAGAGCTAGAGAGTAGAGAGGTAGAGAGTAGAGAGGTAGAGTAGAGAGGTAGAGAGTAGAGCAGTAGAGAGAAGAGCAGTAGAGCAGTAGAGAGGTAGAGTAGAGAGGAGAGAATAGAGACGAGAGGTAGAGAGTAGAGCGGTAGAGTAGAGAGGTAGAGTAGAGAGTAGAGAGGTAGAGTAGAGAGGTAGAGTAGAGAGGTAGATTAGAGAGGTAGATTAGAGAGGTAGAGAGTAGAGAGGTAGAGTAGAGAGGTAGAGTAGAGAGCTAGAGTAGAGAGCTAGAGAGTAGAGAGGTAGAGTAGAGAGGTAGAGTAGAGAGGTAGAGAGTAGAGAGGTAGAGTAGAGAGGTAGAGTAGAGAGGTAGAGAGTAGAGAGGTAGAGTAGAGAGGTAGAGTAGAGAGGTAGAGAGTAGAGAGGTAGCGAGTAGAGAGGTAGAGAGGTAGAGAGGTAGAGAGGTAGAGAGTAGAGAGGTAGAGTAGAGAGGTAGAGTAGAGAGGTAGAGTAGAGAGGTAGAGTAGAGAGTTAGAGTAGAGAGGTAGAGTAGAGAGGTAGAGAGTGGAGAGGTAGAGAGTAGAGAGGTAGAGTAGAGGTAGAGTAGAGAGCTAGAGAGTAGAGAGGTAGAGAGTAGAGAGGTAGAGTAGAGAGGTAGAGAATAGAGAGGTAGAGAATAGAGAGGTAGAGTAGAGAGGTAGAGAGTAGAGAGGTAGAGTAGAGAGGTAGAGTAGAGAGGTAGAGTAGAGAGGTAGAGTAGAGAGGTAGAGTAGAGAGGTAGAGTAGAGAGGTAGAGAGGTAGAGAGTAGAGAGGTAGAGTAGAGAGGTAGAGAGTAGAGAGGTAGAGAGTAGAGAGGTAGAGTAGAGAGGTAGAGAGTAGAGAGGTAGAGTAGAGAGGTAGAGTAGAGAGGTAGAGAGGTAGAGAGTAGAGAGGTAGAGTAGAGAGGTAGAGTAGAGAGGTAGAGTAGAGAGGTAGAGTAGAGAGGTAGAGAGGTAGAGAGGTAGAGTAGAGAGGTAGAGTAGAGAGGTAGAGTAGAGAGGTAGAGTAGAGAGGTAGAGTAGAGAGGTAGAGTAGAGAGGTAGAGAGGTAGAGTAGAGAGGTAGAGTAGAGAGGTAGAGTAGAGAGGTAGAGTAGAGAGGTAGAGTAGAGAGGTAGAGTAGAGCGTTAGAGTAGAGGTAGAGTAGAGAGGTAGAGAGTGGAGAGGTAGAGTAGAGAGGTAGAGTAGAGAGTAGAGAGGTAGAGAGTAGAGAGGTATAGTAGATAGGTAGAGAAGAGAGGTAAAGTAGAGAGGTAGAGTAGAGAGGTAGAGAGGTAGAGTAGAGAGGTAGAGTAGAGAGGTAGAGTAGAGAGGTAGAGTAGAGAAGTAGAGTAGAGAGGTAGAGTAGAGAGGTAGAGTAGAGAGGTAGAGTAGAGAGGTAGAGTAGAGAGGTAGAGTAGAGAGGTAGAGTAGAGAGGTAGAGTAGAGAGGTAGAGTAGAGAGGTAGAGTAGAGAGGTAGAGTAGAGAGGTAGAGTAGAGGTAGAGTAGAGAGGTAGAGTAGAGAGGTAGAGAGGTAGAGTAGAGAGGTAGAGTAGAGAGGTAGAGTAGAGCGGTAGAGTAGAGCGGTAGAGTAGAGCGGTAGAGTAGAGAGGTAGAGTAGAGCAGTAGAGAGTAGAGCAGTAGAGAGTAGAGCGGTAGAGAGTAGAGCGGTAGAGAGTAGAGCGGTAGAGAGTAGAGCGGTAGAGAGTAGAGCAGTAGAGAGTAGAGCAGTAGAGAGTAGAGCAGTAGAGAGTAGAGCAGTAGAGAGAAGAGCAGTAGAGAGTAGAGCAGTAGAGAGTAGAGCAGTAGAGAGTAGAGCAGTAGAGAGTAGAGCAGTAGAGCAGTAGAGCAGTAGAGCAGTAGAGAGTAGAGCAGTAGAGAGTAGAGCAGTAGAGAGAAGAGCAGTAGAGAGAAGAGAGAATAGAGACGAGAGGTAGAGAGTAGAGCGGTAGAGTAGAGAGAGAGAGTAGAGAGGTAGAGTAGAGAGGTAGAGTAGAGAGGTAGAGTAGAGAGGTAGAGTAGAGAGCTAGAGAGTAGAGAGGTAGAGAGTAGAGAGGTAGAGTAGAGAGGTAGAGAGTAGAGAGGTAGAGTAGAGAGGTAGAGTAGAGAGGTAGAGTAGAGAGGTAGAGTAGAGAGGTAGAGTAGAGAGATAGAGAGTAGAGAGGTAGAGTAGAGAGGTAGAGTAGAGAGTAGAGAGGTAGAGAGTAGAGAGGTAGAGGAGATAAGTAGAGAAGAGAGGTAGAGTAGAGAGGTAGAGTAGAGAGGTAGATTAGAGAGGTAGAGTAGAGAGGTAGAGAGGTAGAGTAGAGAGGTAGAGTAGAGAGGTAGAGTAGAGAGGTAGAGAGGTAGAGTAGAGAGGTAGAGTAGAGAGGTAGAGTAGAGAGGTAGAGTAGAGAGGTAGAGTAGAGAGGTAGAGTAGAGAGGTAGAGTAGAGAGGTAGAGTAGAGAGGTAGAGTAGAGAGGTAGAGTAGAGAGGTAGAGTAGAGAGGTAGAGTAGAGGTAGAGTAGAGAGGTAGAGTAGAGAGGTAGAGTAGAGAGGTAGAGTAGAGAGGTAGAGTAGAGCGGTAGAGAGTAGAGCGGTAGAGAGTAGAGCAGTAGAGAGTAGAGCAGTAGAGAGTAGAGCAGTAGAGAGTAGAGCAGTAGAGAGTTGAGCAGTAGAGAGTAGAGCAGTAGAGAGTAGAGCAGTAGAGAGTAGAGCGGTAGAGAGTAGAGCGGTAGAGAGTAGAGCAGTAGAGAGTAGAGCAGTAGAGCGGTAGAGAGTAGAGCGGTAGAGAGTAGAGCGGTAGAGAGTAGAGCGGTAGAGAGTAGAGCGGTAGAGAGTAGAGCGGTAGAGAGTAGAGCGGTAGAGAGTAGAGCAGTAGAGAGAAGAGCAGTAGAGAGTAGAGCAGTAGAGAGTAGAGCAGTAGAGAGTAGAGCAGTAGAGAGAAGAGCAGTAGAGAGTAGAGCAGTAGAGAGAAGAGAGAATAGAGACGAGAGGTAGAGAGTAGAGCGGTAGAGTAGAGAGGTAGAGTAGAGAGGTAGAGGTAGAGTAGAGAGGTAGATTAGAGAGGTAGAGTAGAGAGGTAGAGTAGAGAGGTAGAGGTAGAGAGGTAGAGGTAGAGAGGTAGAGTAGAGAGGTAGAGTAGAGAGGTAGAGAGGTAGAGAGGTAGAGAGGTAGAGTAGAGAGGTAGAGAGGTAGAGAGGTAGAGTAGAGAGGTAGAGTAGAGAGGTAGAGTAGAGAGGTAGAGGAGAGAGTTAGAGTAGAGAGGTAGAGTAGAGAGGTAGAGTAGAGAGGTAGAGAGAAGAGCAGTAGAGAGGTAGAGTAGAGAGTAGAGCAGTAGAGAGTAGAGCAGTAGAGAGAAGAGCAGTAGAGAGTAGAGCAGTAGAGAGTAGAGCAGTAGAGAGAAGAGCAGTAGAGAGAAGAGCAGTAGAGAGTAGAGCAGTAGAGAGTAGAGCAGTAGAGAGTAGAGCAGTAGAGAGTAGAGCAGTAGAGAGTAGAGCAGTAGAGAGTAGAGCAGTAGAGCAGTAGAGAGTAGAGCAGTAGAGAGAAGAGAGAATAGAGACGAGAGGTAGAGAGTAGAGCGGTAGAGTAGAGAGGTAGAGTAGAGAGTAGAGAGGTAGAGTAGAGAGGTAGAGTAGAGAGGTAGATTAGAGAGGTAGAGTAGAGAGCTAGAGAGTAGAGAGGTAGAGAGTAGAGAGGTAGAGAGTAGAGAGGTAGAGTAGAGAGGTAGAGAGTAGAGAGGTAGAGTAGAGAGGTAGAGTAGAGAGGTAGAGTAGAGAGGTAGAGTAGAGAGTAGAGAGGTAGAGAGTAGAGAGGTAGAGTAGAGAGGTAGAGTAGAGAGGTAGATTAGAGAGGTAGATTAGAGAGGTAGAGTAGAGAGTAGAGAGGTAGAGCGTAGAGAGGTAGAGGAGATAAGTAGAGAAGAGAGGTAGAGTAGAGAGTAGAGAGGTAGAGAGTAGAGAGGTAGAGTAGAGAGGTAGAGTAGAGAGGTAGAGTAGAGAGTAGAGAGGTAGAGCGTAGAGAGGTAGAGGAGATAAGTAGAGAAGAGAGGTAGAGTAGAGAGGTAGAGAAGAGAGGTAGAGTAGAGAGGTAGAGTAGAGAGGTAGAGTAAAGAGGTAGAGAGGTAGAGTAGAGAGGTAGAGTAGAGAGGTAGAGAGGTAGAGTAGAGAGGTAGAGTAGAGAGGTAGATTAGAGAGGTAGAGTAGAGAGGTAGAGTAGAGAGGTAGAGGAGAGAGGTAGAGTAGAGAGGTAGAGTAGAGAGGTAGAGTAGAGAGGTAGAGTAGAGAGGTAGAGTAGAGAGGTAGAGTAGAGAGGTGGAGTAGAGAGGTGGAGTAGAGAGAGAGAGTAGAGAGAGAGAGAGTAGAGAGAGAGTAGAGAGGTAGAGTAGATAGGTAGAGTAGAGAGGTAGCGTAGAGAGGTAGAGTAGAGAGGTAGAGTAGAGAGGTAGAGTAGAGAGGTAGAGTAGAGAGGTAGAGTAGAGAGGTAGAGTAGAGTAGAGAGGTAGAGTAGAGAGGAGAGTAGAGTAGGTAGAGAGGTAGATTAGAGAGGTAGAGTAGAGAGGTAGAGTAGAGAGGTAGAGTAGAGAGGTAGAGGTAGAGAGGTAGAGTAGAGAGGTAGAGTAGAGAGGTAGAGGTAGAGAGGTAGAGTAGAGAGGTAGAGTAGAGAGGTAGAGTAGAGAGAGAGAGGTAGAGTAGAGAGGTAGAGTAGAGAGGTAGAGTAGAGAGGTAGAGTAGAGAGGTAGAGTAGAGAGGTAGAGGTAGAGAGGTAGAGTAGAGAGGTAGAGTAGAGAGGTAGAGTAGAGAGGTAGAGTAGAGAGAGAGAGGTAGAGTAGAGAGGTAGAGGTAGAGAGGTAGAGTAGAGAGGTAGAGTAGAGAGGTAGAGTAGAGAGAGAGAGGTAGAGTAGAGAGGTAGAGTAGAGAGGTAGAGTAGAGAGGTAGAGTAGAGAGGTAGAGTAGAGAGAGAGAGGTAGAGTAGAGAGGTAGAGTAGAGAGGTAGAGTAGAGAGAGAGAGTAGAGAGGTAGACTAGAGAGAGAGAGGTAGAGTAGAGAGGTAGAGTAGAGAGAGAGAGGTAGAGTAGAGAGGTAGAGTAGAGAGGTAGAGTAGAGAGCTAGAGTAGAGAGGTAGAGTAGAGAGAGAGAGAGGTAGAGTAGAGAGGTAGAGTAGAGAGGTAGAGAGGTAGAGTAGAGAGGTAGAGTAGAAAGTAGAGAGTAGAGAGTAGAGAGGTAGAGTAGAGAGGTAGAGTAGAGAGGTAGAGAGGTAGAGTAGAGAGTAGAGAGGTAGAGTAGAGAGTAGAGAGGTAGAGTAGAGAGGTAGAGTAGAGAGGTAGAGTAGAGAGGTAGAGTAGAGAGTAGAGAGTAGAGAGGTAGAGAGGTAGAGTAGAGAGGTAGAGAGGTAGAGTAGAGAGGTAGAGTAGAGAGGTAGAGTAGAGAGTAGAGAGGTAGAGAGGTAGAGTAGAGAGTAGAGAGGTAGAGAGGTAGAATAGAGAGGTAGAGTAGAGAGTAGAGAGTAGAGAGGTAGAGTAGAGAGTAGAGAGTAGAGAGGTAGAGTAGAGAGGTAGATTAGAGAGGTAGATTAGAGAGGTAGAGAGGTAGAGTAGAGAGCTAGAGAGTAGAGAGTTAGAGAGTAGAGAGGTAGAGTAGAGAGGTAGAGAGTAGAGAGGTAGAGTAGAGAGGTAGAGTAGAGAGGTAGAGTAGAGAGGTAGAGTAGAGAGGTGGAGTAGAGAGTAGAGAGGTAGAGAGTAGAGAGGTAGAGGAGATAAGTAGAGTAGAGAGGTAGAGTAGAGAGGTAGAGTAGAGAGGTAGAGTAGAGAGGTAGAGAGGTAGAGTAGAGAGGTAGAGTAGAGAGGTAGAGTAGAGAGGTAGAGTAGAGAGGTAGAGTAAAGAGGTAGAGTAAAGAGGTAGAGAGGTAGAGTAGAGAGGTAGAGTAGAGAGGTAGAGAGGTAGAGTAGAGAGGTAGAGTAGAGAGGTAGAGTAGAGAGGTAGAGTAGAGAGGTAGAGTAGAGAGGTAGAGTAGAGAGGTGGAGTAGAGAGGTAGAGTAGAGAGAGAGAGAGTAGAGAGAGAGAGTAGAGAGAGAGAGTAGAGAGAGAGAGTAGAGAGGTAGAGTAGAGAGGTAGAGTAGAGAGGTAGAGTAGAGAGGTAGAGTAGAGAGGTAGAGTAGAGAGGTAGAGTAGAGAGAGAGAGGTAGAGTAGAGAGGTAGATTAGAGAGGTAGAGTAGAGAGGTAGAGTAGAGAGGTAGAGTAGAGCGGTAGAGAGTAGAGCGGTAGAGAGTAGAGCAGTAGAGAGTAGAGCAGTAGAGAGTAGAGCAGTAGAGAGTAGAGCAGTAGAGAGTTGAGCAGTAGAGAGTAGAGCAGTAGAGAGTAGAGCAGTAAGAGTAGAGCGGGTAGAGAGTAGAGCGGTAGAGAGTAGAGCAGTAGAGAGTAGAGCAGTAGAGCGGTAGAGCAGTAGAGCGGTAGAAGTAGAGCGGTAGAGAGTAAGCGGTAGAGAGTAGAGCGGTAGAGAGTAGAGCGGTAGAGAGTAGAGCAGTATCCTTCTATTAAGGCAAGTCGACCAGGTCCTGAGGCAGCAAAGCATCCCAAACCATCACCCTACCACTACCATGCTGGACCGTTGGTATGAGGTTCTTACTGTGGAATGACGTGTTTGGTCCCATTATGCCTGGTGAAAACCAATCTCATCCCAAAAGTTATACTTTTGACTCAACAACAAAA